>NC_084563.2:6392098-6592098 GCF_033978685.3 Nerophis lumbriciformis | reverse complement strand
CATGTATTATCATACAGGTATCATCACGCGTGGTATTATCATGCTTGGTATCATACATGGTAACATCATACATGTAACATACATGTATCATCATGCATGGTATCATCATACATGGCATCATCATCATACATGGTATCATGCTGGCATCAGCATACATGGTACCATCATGCATGGTATCATCATGCATGTATTATACAGGTATCATCACGCGTGGTATCATCATGCTTGGTATCATACATGGTAACATCATACATGTAACATACATGTATCATGCATGGTATCATCATACATGGCATCATCATCATACATGGTATCATGCTGGCATCATCATACATGGTATCAGCATACATGGTACCATCATGCATGGTATCATCACGCATGGTATCATCATACATGTATCATTGTACATGATATCATCATACAGGTATAATCATACGTGGTATCATGCATGGCATCATCGTACATGTAACATGGATCACATGCATGGTATCATACATGGCATCACCATACATGTATCATCATGCTGGCATCATCATACATGGTATCGACATACATGGTATCATCATGCATGGCAACACCATACATGTATCATCGTACATGTATCATTGTACATGATATCATACAGGTATAATCATACGTGGTATCATCATACATGGTATCATCATGCATGGCATCATCATACATGGTATCATCACGTGTGGTATCATCATACATGTAACATACATGTATCATCATGCATGGTATCATCATACATGGCATCATCATCGTACATGGCATCATCATCGTACATGGCATCATCATCATACATGGTATCATCATGCTGGCATCATACATGGTATCAACATACATGGTATCATCATGCATGGTATCATACAGGTATCATCACGCATGGTATCATCGTACATGTATCATTGTACATGATGTCATACAGGTATAATCATACGTGGTATCATCATGCATTGCATCATCATGCATGGTATCATCACGCGTGGTATCATCATCCATGGTAACATCATACATGTATCATCATACATGTAGCATACATGTATCATCATGCATGGTATCATCATACATGGCATCATCACCATACATGGTATCACGTGTGGTATCTTTGTACATGATATCATCATACAGGTATAATCATACGTGGTATCATCATACATGGCATCATCATGCATGGTATCATACATGTAACATGCATGTATCATGTATGTATTGGGGCGGTATAGCTCGGTTGGTAGAGCGGCCGTGCCAACAACTTGAGGGGTTCCAGGTTCGATCCCCGCTTCCGCCATCCTAGTCACTGCCGTTATGTCCTTGGGCAAGACACTTTACCTACCTGCTCCCATTCCTACCCACACTGGTTTAAATGTAACTTAGATATTGGGTTTCACTATGTAAAAGTGCTTTGAATTACAAGAGAAAAAGCGCTATATAAATATAATTCACTTCACTTCACTATCATCATGCATGGTATCATACATGGCATCATCATCATACATGGCATCATCACCATACATGTATCATCATGCTGGCATCATCATACTTGGTATCGACATACATGGTATCATCATGCATGGCATCATCATACATGTATCATCATGCATACATGTATGACTTTAATTTGAAATTATCTGCAACAACAAAGTTGAATATATAGGTCAAATGGATATATCGCCTAATGAATAGTGTGTGAAAAGTTCAACTCCTGCCTTGTTTACTTCCATGACGACCTCTTTAAAGCGTTGTAATCCATCACAAATATCAAGCAGGAGAGAGAATGTACAGTATTTTTCCCATCATGCCTTGCAATGGATTTAAATGGGTGTCGTTATGGTGATGCGATTTTTTTTTCTTCTCCAATGACATCCACAAAGTTCAGTGTGTTGACTTTCTGTTCTGGGTGAATTTTTTTTCTGCACTATGACTAGGGAAGGTTGTTTTGGATTGGGTCATATAAGTAAATGTCTAATCAGTCATTCAAAGTTGGCTTCTATAGCCCTTCATCCCAAATGTCTCAAAGGGCTGCACAAGCCCACAACCACATCCTGGGGCTCAGGTCCTACATCAGGGCAAGAAAAAAGTCAACCCAAATGGGCACAATGAGAAACCTTGGAGGGGACCGCAAATGTGGGGAGACCTCACAAATGCTGATTTGGCGGTTGTTCACAAGCTAGTGATGATTTTAGTGTGGTGGTTGTATAAAGAATGTGCTTTACCTATGCTGATGTGAAGAAAGGTATGCATTCAAAGGGAAAGAGATGTGTCTTTGTGTGGAATACAGGAGGTCACCAAGGACAAAGTCTTCGCCAGTAGAGATCCTCCTCCACAGCGAGAATGTTCTGTTGGTGCTTGTTTTAACACTCTTTATTTACATCTCTGCAGGATACTTGTGCTGGGATCTCTATACTCCTGCTTCCACTCTACCACCAGGACTTCTGGGTAATGTAGTGACACTACAAGTACCAATACACAGAAAAGCTAACCTTTACCACAGCCAGTAAAATTCATATTCTGTTGAAAATACACTTACTCGGGGTGTAACGGTACACAAAAATTTCGGTTCGGTACATACCTCGGTTCATTTTCGGTACAGTAAGAAAACAACAAAATATGCATTTTTTGGTTATTTATTTACCAAATTTGTAAACAATGGCTTTATCCTTTTAACATTGGGAACACTATAATAATTCTGCCCACGTTGATCAACATTAAACTGCCTCAAGTTGTTGCTCAGATTAAATAAAATGACAAAACTTTTCTTCTACATATAAAAAGTGCAACATTAAAAAGTTTCAAGTCAACTCATGCTTAATTTATTACAGCATTTGGGAAGCCTGTACTTGATTTTTATTATGCAAATGTTGTATTTTTATCAACATGTGATAGCAGGGACCCTGCCATTCAAAACTAGGATGCTCCATTACTAATATTAATGTACCGTATTTTCCGCACCATAAGCCGCCCTGGGTTATAAGCCGCGCCTTCAATGAACGGCATATTTCAAAACTTTGTCCACCTATAAGCCGCCCCGTGTTATAAGCCGCATCTAACTGCGCTAAAGGGAATGTCAAAAAAACAGTCAGATAGGTCAGTCAAACTTTAATAATATATTAAAAACCAGCGTTCTAACAACTCTGTTCACTCCCAAAATGTACGGTAATGTGCAAATGTGCAATCACAAACATAGTAAAATTCAAAATAGTGCAGAGCAATAGCAACATAATGTTGCTCGAACGTTAATGTCACAACACACAAAATAAACATAACGCTCACTTTCTGAAGTTATTCTTCATTCATAAATCCCTCGAATTCTTCTCCTTCGGTGTCCGAATTAAAAAGTTGGGCGAATACGAGATCCAAAATGGCCGGCTCCGTCTCGTCGAAGTCATCGGAGTCAGTGTCGCTGTTGTTGTCCAGCAGTTCTGTGAATCCTGCCTTCCGGAAAGCTCGGACCACAGTTGTGACCGAAATATCCGCCCAGGCATTTACGATCCACTGGCAGATGTTGGCGTATGTCGTCCGGCGCTGTCTCCCTGTCTTAGTGAAGGTGTGTTCGCCTTCGGTCATCCATTGTTCCCACGCCGTTCGCAGTCGTGCTTTAAATGCCCTGTTGACACCAATATCGAGCGGTTGGAGTTCTTTGGTTAATCCACCCGGAATGACGGCGAGTGTTGTATTTGTGTGCTTCACTTGTTTTTTGACACCATCTGTGATGTAAGTTTAAATTCTGCGTTATACGCGTGTCGCTTAGTAGGAGCCATTTTGTGGTCTTTACAGATGTAAACACACAAAGGAAATGAAACGTAATACCCGCGCGCTTCTTCTTCTACGGGGGCGGGTGGTTGCTTACCGTAGAAGAAGAAGCGCTTCCTCTTCTACGGGGGCGGGTGCTTACCTTGGCAGTTGCTTACCATAGAAGAAGAAGCGCTTCCTCTTCTACGGGGAAAAAAGATGGCGGCTGTTTACCGTAGTTGCGAGACCGAAACTTTATGAAAATAAATATTTATATTAATCCATATATAAGGCGCACCGGGTTATAAGCCGCACTGTCAGCTTTTGTGAAAATTTGTGGTTTTTAGGTGCGGCTTATAGTGCGGAAAATACGGTAACTATAGCTGAAAAAAATGTACATTAGCAATAGGAGAGACTATTCATCCCTGAACACCATGGAGTTCATGTCGGCTTAATGATGCACTTACATTATTATATCAACTATCAGAGACAGAAACTCTTCCTTTAACATAATGTTCTTTTTTGCTGCTTCAACACAGCTCAATCAACACAGAAAAAGGTCAAGTGAAATCACAGACAGACAGGGCTTTGCTGTCCGTAACACACACCCATACACACACACACACACCGCAAAATGAGCTAACGTTACGCTAAAAGTGAATTAGCCTTCACCTCAAGCCAGGACTGCGAGCGAGCTGAGCTGCCTTTTATATTTCTAGAAGGTCAACAGGCTCATAGTAATGTTACTAGTAGTTGACTGGGAGGTGTTTATTTGGGGAGAGTCCGCGGCCAGATGCTAAACGCTAAGCACTGACTACATGCGCTCTGAATACGCACTGCTGATTGGCTGTTACCGCTCTGTGTGTAACCAATCAGATGGTTGTGTGGGTGGGACAATGCTGGGTGCTGTGTAGAGTACTGACAGAGGAGGCAGAAAGCGGAGCAGCTTGTTAAAGGGGGAACATTATCACCAGACCTATGTAAGCGTCAATATATACCTTGATGTTGCAGAAAAAAGACCATATATTTTTTTAACCGATTTCCGATCTCTAAATGGGTGAATTTTGGTGAATTAAACGGCTTTCTATTATTCGCTCTCGGAGCGATGACGGTGTAACAACACGAACAGGGACGGATTCAAGTTGCACCAGTGGCCCAAAGATGCGAAAGTGGCAAGAAATTGGACGTTTGTTCCGCACACTTTACCGACGAAAGCTATGCTACGACAGAGATGGCAAGAATGTGTGGATATCCTGCGACACTCAAAGCAGATGCATTTCCAACGATAAAGTCAAAGAAATCTGCCGCCAGACCCCCGGGAAAAGAGAGCGGATGAGGGTATGTCTACAGAATATATTAATTGATGAAAACTGGGCTGTCTGCACTCTCAAAGTGCATGTTGTTGCCAAATGTATTTCATATGCTGTAAACCTAGTTCATAGTTATTAGTTTCCTTTAATGCCAAACAAACACATACCAATCGTTGGTTAGAAGGCGATCGCCGAATTCGTCCTCGCTTTCTCCCGTGTCGCTGGCTGTCGTGTCGTTTTCGTCGGTTTCGCTTGCATACGGTTCAAACCGATATGGCTCAATAGCTTCAGTTTCTTCTTCAATTTGGTTTTCGCTACCTGCCTCCACACTACAACCATCCGTTTCAATACATGCGTAATCTGTTGAATCGCTTAAACCGCTGAAATCCGAGTCTGAATCCGAGCTAATGTCGCTATAGCTTGCTGTTCTATCCGCCATGTTTGCTTGTATCGGCATCACTATGTGACGTCACAGGAAAATGGACGGGTGGTTAAAATCAGGCACTTTGAAGCTTTTTTTAGGGATATTGCGTGATGGGTAAAATTTTGAAAGAAACTTCGAAAAATAAAATAAGCCACTGGGAACTGATTTTTAATGGTTTTAACCCTTCTGAAATTGTGATACTGTTCCCCTTTAAGACTTTAGCTTCGGCGGCTACTTCATATGTTAGTGTGGAAACTCGTTCGGTACACCTCCGAACCGAACCGAAACCCCCGTACCGAAACGGTTCAATACAAATACACGTACCGTTACACCCCTAACACTTACATATTCTGATTTTCTCACACACTGAATTTGGGGATTTCATTTGTAAGCTGCCTATGGATTTTAGATATTCACATAAAAATATGCAAATAATGAAATATTTTCCTGTGTAATCAAACCATGAGTTTAAACTTTTGCATGATATTCTAATTTGTTGATGTTTATCACATAATATGACAGACTTCTGGTCTTTCTTTTCTTGAAGAGAGTGCCACCCAGCCTCAAGATGTCAGATAACAACCAACAAAGCCCTCCTAGACCAGGTCTAGTGGTAAGCCAGTTGCTTGACATGTCTTAGTGCTGAAAGCAGTCATGGATGAAAACAATGTTACATGGACTACCCAAAGGTGGCAGGTTGCATCAACGTGGAAGAAGTATAGTTGGGTTTCTCCACGTCCATAGGGTTTGAAAGGGTCACAGTGCATTGTGGGTCGCGGTCACCATTGTTGTTGAGTTGGAGAACAACAAGCCTGTGGGAAAATGAAGCGAAGGGAGACAAACTGGACCGCGTTCCAAAGGCTCGCGACCTTTGTAAGAAGACGCAGCAGATGGTGTCGGGGAGTATGGCGCTTGCAAAAAAAAAACAGCTAAAAATGATGTCACACTTTGTCCAGCTCCTCCCGGGGTATCCTGAGGCATTCCCAGACCAGCTGGGAGACATAGGCCCCGTTTACACTAACCAGGGTAAATCCCACCCAACCTTATCCTTGTCCACACACACACAATGGTCGTTTAAGACCCCCGAGCCCCCTCCGTGCGCCAGCGCTACGCGACCTAGTACGCATGCGCACGTCATACTCACCTCCAGTGTTGCTTTGTGTGCAAGTTCTTAAATGTAACTTATCTGAACAATATCCAGTGTTGTGCTATTTCATTTAACTAGAATCCAGTGTGCTGTGGGGCCCTATTGTGGTGAATCACACCTGAGACATCATGAATTAATCACATCTTTATTGGACACGAAAGTACACAATGTGACAAAGAACAACAATCAATCTAGGGATCTAGATATCTGGTCAGGACACTCCTCACTCTTTTGCCTTCACCTTCATTGTCCATTCCTTTTTGGTGACTTTATATACTCTGGACCTAGACGTTGAGTCCGCGACATACATGGCGGACAATAACTGATACAGTCTGCTTTGCCAGTACAAAAGCATTCAATGTTTTCCGTCGTCTTCCCTTGACGGCCAGGTAATACAAAGCACACGCTACCTTTTTTTATCACATCCACGGGAGCCCGCATTCACGTTGACTCTCCTTCGACAAATGGACAAAGTTTTTGGCTAAATAGAATCACAGCTGACCTGGACATTGGAAAGTTCTCTTGCCGTCTGAGAAGTGTTGTATCCCAAATAGCTGCAATGGCTTTCTCTTAATTCATGAGTTATTTCCACAAGTGTCTGTACGAGGGGAAACACGGCATGTCTGGATGACTCGCCTCTATATTTCCAGTGGTTCGCTCCGGGTTACGAAACCACTTTATTATGAAGCTGGCTGTGGCGCGTTCTTTCTGATGTCACTTCCTTTGTGGGGCGCGGTCTTTCTGACGTCACTTCCTCTCTGAACTCAGTTTGAATGAGTCCATACAAAGCTAAGAGCCGGAGATTCAAGAAATCCACGGCGCACTTACCCGTGTAAAAAATTGTCCTAGGGGGGGACCTTAAACGCTGGTTTAGTGTGGCTGAAAAGGGGCTTAGGCTAAATAATTATTCCTTTAAGGGGTTATCCGGTTTAGTGTAGACATAGCTATAGTCTCCCCAACGTGTCCTAGGTCTTACCTGTGGCCTCCTACCGGTCCGACATGCTCTAAACACCTCCCCAGGGGAAGGCATCCAGGTGGCATCCTGAACTCTGAGCTCCTCCCCAATGACAGATCTTCTAACCCTAGCTCTAAGGGAGAGACCCGCTACCCCACGGAGAAAACTCATTTCACCCACTTGTAATCTTGTCCTTTCGGTCTTAGCCGAAAGTTCATGACCTTAGGTGATGATAGGAACATAGATCGACCGGTAAATTGAGAGCCGTCTCAACTCCTTCTTCACCACAACGGATCGATACAGGGTTTGTATCACCGCAGACACTGCACCGATCCGCCTGTGGATCTCACGTTCCACTCTTCCCTTACTCATGAACAAGACTTCGAGGTACTTAAACTCCTCCACTTGGGCAAAATCTCCCTAACCCAGAGATGGCACTCCACCCTTGAGAACCATGGACTCTGATTTGAAAGTGCTGATTCTCATCCCAGTCGCTTCACACTCGGCTGCGAAGCGATCCAGTGAGAGCCGAAGATCCTGGCCAGAAGAAGCCAGGACAAAGAAAGGGTGACACGGTCATACAAGGAGCGGAGCGCCGCTATCAGACCGTCTGTTACACCATACCATACCTGCCAATTACTCCGGTTTTCCAGTAATTAGTACGGTTTTCATCAACCTATTCCGGGTTACGGTTGCAGTGATAAAAATACGGTTTTTCATTAAATAAAAAAAAAATAAAAAATTTAAGTTTTATTCACGAAATCGCGTAACAACAATGACAATCGACACTGCTTCCCGTAACTTCCTATCGAGCCATTCCGAATGCCATGCGCGAGGCTATTTATAGCACCGCTGCCAAGCACGAGGCACCTGTTGCCCATTGTTTCCAAACGAGCGAACGCTCATGGAATCAGCCGGAGAAAAATCGCAAACGAGTCTTAAACCGAAAAGAAAACTGCGGTCATTCCGTGAAGAATATTCAAAAGCCTATCCGGGAATAATTATCCGTTCCAAAAAGGGTGAAAACTACGCGAATTGCACCTTGTGCAGACAAGATTTTTCGATCGGACACGGAGGAATTAGCGATGTAAAAGACCACGTTGGGACAAAAAAACACAAGTCTAATGCCGTTGCTAGCGATACAAGTGGAAAACTTTCAACGTTTTTCGGATTTTAGCCACAAAAAGGTAATGACACCAAAGTTATCTATTGGAATTGTTTAGTACTGTTATACTGTTAAAAGTGTTTATACTATTTATGCTTTCAAGTCCAAGTTGAAGAAATCTTGTTAAATGTTGACAGCATAACTACCAAAATACAGAAGTATGTCCTTAATATTTTTGCAGTGCTATTTCTGTTGAAAAGTTAAAATGATTACATTAGAGATGTGATGTGCCACTTTTCAAGTGTCTGATGGCTTAAATTAATTTTCATTAATTTTTCATATTTTGAATTCTTTTGAAAGGCTTCCAAAAAAACTACATTTGAATTGTAATTCCATGCTATTGACAGGACTATTAATGTTAAAGAAGTTAGCTTACCATGTTTACAGTATGATAATTGTGATAGAAATGTGAATTTTAGGTACAGAATATGTTTTACAATTGAACAAGGCAGTAGATTATACAAGCTTGGACAGAAAGTTAATAATGACACCAATTTTTTTTTTAATGGAATTGTTTAGTGCTGTTTTACCATTTGTTTACTGTAAAAAGTGTTTATACTGTTTATACTTTCAATTAACAAATTGAAGTCTTGTGAAAGGTTGACAGGATAACTGGCATTAACTGTCAAAATAATTTCAAACTATTGAAGTTAGCTTACAGAATAAACATGTCAATCAACCCATATGATTTTTGCTTTAATATTTTTGTTTTGAAAAGTCACTGTGACTGATAGAAAAGTGATGGTTTTAGCAACATTTTAACCTGTCTGAATGCTAATAATCATTTTGCGTCGGGGGGCGAACCTGAACCCCCCACCAGGACTTTGTCCTGGACCTACCGGGGCCTGTGGCCCCTGGACCTTGGCTACTAGGTTTTTCTGATTTCAAAAGTTGGCAGGTATGCCATACTCTCTGAGCACTCCCCGGGGCTACGGTCCAATGCCTTATCCAAGTCCACAAAGCACGTGTAAACTGGTAAATGACAAACTTCCATGCAGCCTCACCCTGCTGAGAGTATAGAGCTGCTATTTGAGGTCAAAGCTTAATAATGGTGTATCAGTAAGTACATTATGCTTGCGTAAGGTACTTTTCAAACCTTTATTTTGTTGCGCTGTCACACCAGGATGTTATTGTGAAGTGCGCTGCTGTTCTGAGCTCGACGAGTTAGAAGACTTGCTGTAAAAAGGCGAGCCTCTCAAGTTGCTGTTTGTACATTGATCTTACATCCATGATGTCATTCACAATTGCATGGATTCTTCTTGTTAGCTTTAGCTTCCCACTTTCAAGTGGCCATATTGTTTGATTCAGGACCAATTGGAAAATGGACAAACTGGATAATGTGCATTTGAATGAGTTATTTTTTTCAAATCCATGTGAGACTACTAACGATTATATTAAGAGTCCATTAGTCAACGATTATCTTAACGATTCGTTGACTAATCAGATAATAAATCTTGCATATATATAAAGGCTCTAATTTTTCCATCGACTTCTAAATGAAGCTTTAGTGGTTTTAGGCATGTGCTTACTAACAACAAAGATGACTAATTCACTCATCAATATTTATTTATACTGTAACTGTGCTGCTCATTCAGCTGTTACATACATTAAAATGACTAATAAAGCGTTGCCAATTTAAATGAAAGGAAAGGCAACATTCTAAAAAAAAACAATTAACTATGTATTTAAAAACAGTTAAAATAGCAGCAATGAAAACAAACAACAAAACACAAAATCTAACTTCCTCTAAAAGAAAAGCATTGTGTAATGTTTAAGAAGCTGCACACTGATATATTGATTATAGATTGACTGACGGCAGTTTTAGCGCTAACATCCACATATGTCACTGCCAACTCAGGGATTCTAAATTCACTCATCATTCTATTGTGGCCCTTAGCTACCTGCTGCCATCTGGTGGAAGATTGTTTAACTGCACTCATAAAGTCATTTGTTTACAGTAACTCAGCCTTCACCTCTTTAGATTTAATGTCCTCTCAAAGCACTTTACAGGGAAAGCAGAGAAGCCATCATTTCGTTGATTTTTATCACTTTTTATTTCTCCTTCTCCAGCAATTTCTGCTGAGTAACAAGCTGGAAAGTGCAATGTGGCTGTCACGTGTCTTCACAGTCTACTGCTCCATCATGTTCATACTGCCAGTGTTGGGGTGAGTGTGCACCACTTGGCCCTTTGTGAGTTAAAGACTAAACATGGACCCCTACAGACCCTACGCGGCGGCCAACTTCTACCAGCGGGCACTTTTGGCTAACGCTCTCACCAGCGCCCTGCGCTTGCACCAGAGACTTCCTAGGTTCCAGCTGAGTCGAGCGTTCCTGGCCCAGGCCCTGCAGGAAGACAGCTGCCATTACCTGCTCTACTCCCTCATCCTTGTCAACTCCTACCCCATCACCAGTATCCTTTCTCACGAGCACAGCTTGGTTTACAGCGCCAACTGACTGCTACAATCCAGGACAATGTTCCAAATATACAGTATTTAAAGGCCTACTGAAATGATTTGTTTTTATTTAAACGGGGATAGCAGATCCATTCTATGTGTCATACTTGATCATTTCGCGATATTGCCATATTTTTGCTGAAAGGATTTAGTAGAGAACATCGACGATAAAGTTCGCAACTTTTGGTCGCTGATTAAAAAAAGCCTTGCCTGTACCGGAAGTAGCGTGACGTCACAAGTTGAAAGTCTCCTCACATTTCCCCATTGTTTACACCAGCAGCGAGAGCGATTGGGACCGAGAAAGCGACGATTACCCCATTAATTTGAGCCAGGATGAAAGATTTGTGGATGAGGAACGTGAGAGTGAAGGATTAGAGTGCAGTGCAGGACGCATCTTTTTTCGCTCTGTCCGTAACTTAGGTACAAGGGCTAATTGGATTCCACACTCTCTAATTTTTCTATTGTGGATCACGGATTTGTATTTTAAACCACCTCGGATACTACAGGTAAAAGCCAGTAAATTAGAATATTTTGAAAAACTTGATTTATTTCAGTAATTGCATTCAAAAGGTGTAACTTGTACATTATATTTATTCATTGCACACAGATTGATGCATTCAAATGTTTATTTCATTTAATTTTGATGATTTGAAGTGGCAACAAATGAAAATCCAAAATTCCGTGTGTCACAAAATTAGAATATTACTTAAGGCTAATACAAAAAAGGGATTTTTAGAAATGTTGGCCAACTGAAAAGTATGAAAATGAAAAACATGAGCATGTACAATACTCAATACTTGGTTGGAGCTCCTTTTGCCTCAATTACTGCGTTAATGCGGCGTGGCATGGAGTCGATGAGTTTCTGGCACTGCTCAGGTGTTATGAGAGCCCAGGTTGCTCTGATAGTGGCCTTCAACTCTTTTGCGTTTTTGGGTCTGGCATTCTGCATCTTCCTTTTCACAATACCCCACAGATTTTCTATGGGGCTAAGGTCAGGGGAGTTGGCGGGCCAATTTAGAACAGAAATACCATGGTCCGTAAACCAGGCACGGGTAGATTTTGCGCTGTGTGCAGGCGCCAAGTCCTGTTGGAACTTGAAATCTCCATCTCCATAGAGCAGGTCAGCAGCAGGAAGCATGAAGTGCTCTAAAACTTGCTGGTAGACGGCTGCGTTGACCCTGGATCTCAGGAAACAGAGTGAACCGACACCAGCAGATGACATGGCACCCCAAACCATCACCCAACCATGCAAATTTTGCATTTCCTTTGGAAATCGAGGTCCCAGAGTCTGGAGGAAGACAGGAGAGGCACAGGATCCACGTTGCCTGAAGTCTAGTGTAAAGTTTCCACCATCAGTGATGGTTTGGGGTGCCATGTCATCTGCTGGTGTCGGTCCACTCTGTTTCCTGAAATCCAGGGTCAACGCAGCCGTCTACCAGCAAGTTTTAGAGCACTTCATGCTTCCTGCTGCTGACCTGCTCTATGGAGATGGAGATTTCAAGTTCCAACAGGACTTGGCGCCTGCACACAGCGCAAAATCTACCCGTGCCTGGTTTACGGACCATGGTATTTCTGTTCTAAATTGGCCCGCCAACTCCCCTGACCTTAGCCCCATAGAAAATCTGTGGGGTATTGTGAAAAGGAAGATGCAGAATGCCAGACCCAAAAACGCAGAAGAGTTGAAGGCCACTATCAGAGCAACCTGGGCTCTCATAACACCTGAGCAGTGCCAGAAACTCATCGACTCCATGCCACGCCGCATTAACGCAGTAATTGAGGCAAAAGGAGCTCCAACCAAGTATTGAGTATTGTACATACTCATATTTTTCATTTTCATACTTTTCAGTTGGCCAACATTTCTAAAAATCCCTTTTTTGTATTAGCCTTAAGTAATATTCTAATTTTGTGACACACGGAATTTTGGATTTTCATTTGTTGCCACTTCAAATCATCAAAATCAAATGAAATAAACATTTGAATGCATCAGTCTGTGTGCAATGAATAAATATAATGTACAAGTTACACCTTTTGAATGCAATTACTGAAATAAATCAAGTTTTTCAAAATATTCTAATTTACTGGCTTTTACCTGTATATCCTCTTGAAAATGAGAGTCGAGAACGCGAAATGGACATTCACAGTGACTTTTATCTCCACGACAATACATCGGTGAAGCACTTTAGCTACGGAGCTAACGTGATAGCATCGGGCTTAACTGCAGATAGAAACAAAAGAAATAAACCCCTGACTGGAAGGATAGACAGAAAATCAACAATACTATTAAACAATGGACCTGTAACTACACGGTTAATGCTTTCCAGCCTGGCGAAGCTTAACAATGCTGTTGCTAACGACGCCATTGAATCTAACTTAGCTACGGACCTCGACAGAGCTAAGATAAAAACATCAGCTCTCCACCTACGCCAACCCTCATCTGCTCATCAACACCGAAGCTCACCTGCGTTCCAGCGATCGACGGAGCGACGAAGGACTTCACCCGATCATCGATGCGGTCGGCGGCTAGCGTCGGATAGCGCGTCTGCTATCCAAGTAAAGTCCTCCTGGTTGTGTTGCTGTAGCCAGACGCTAATACACCGATCGCATCTACAGCTTTCTTCTTTACAGTCTCCATTGTTCATTAAACAAATTGCAAAAGATTCACCAACACAGATGTCCAGAATACTGTGGAATTTTGCGATGAAAACTGAGCTTTTTGTATTGGATACAATGACGTCCCCAATACTTCCGTTTCAACCATCGACGTCACGCGCATACGTCATCATACCTAGACGCTTTCAACCGGAAGTTTCGCAGGAAATTTTAAATTGCACTTTATAAGTTAACCCGGCCGTATTGCCATGTGTTGCAATGTTAAGATTTCATCATTGATATATAAACTGCGTGGTCGGTAGTAGTGGGTTTCAGTAGGCCTTTAAACATACACAATCACATGTAACACCAAACTTAAACATAACTGACAGCCACAATCCAGGACAATGTTCCAAATATATATAGTATGTAAACATATACAATCACATGTAACAACACCAAACTTAAACTAATAACTGACAGCCATGATCAAAGCCAATGTTCCAAATATACAGTATTTAAACATACACAATCACTTGTAACAACACCAAACTTGAACATAATAAATGTATTAATTATTATTACATTAATAATTAAATTAATGATAATAATTACACTGTGCCATGTATACACACACTGTTTAACATGTATAAGAGTATACCGTATTTTCCGCACCATAAGCCGCCCTGGGTTATAAGCCGCGCCTTCAATGAACGGCATATTTCAAAACTTTGTCCACCTATAAGCCGCCCCGTGTTATAAGCCGCATCTAACTGCGCTAAAGGAATGTCAAAAAAACAGTCAGATAGGTCAGTCAAACTTTAATAATATATTAAAAACCAGCGTGATGTGGGCGCGCATGGAGTCGTATATCAACATGGACGGAGCTGCGTGAAAAAAGCCACCCGGCCTTTTCGCGTAAACTTACCTTAACCACTCGCTCATCTTTTCTTCATCCATCCATCCCTTCGAGTTAGCTTTTATGATGACGCCGGCTGGAAAGGTCTCTTTTGGCAAGGTCTTCCTTTTGAATATCACCATGGGTGGAAGTTTCTGGCCATTAGCATGGCAAGCTAGAACCACAGTGAAGGATGACTTCTCATTCCCTGTGGTGCGAATATTCACCATACGTGCTCCCGTTGTATCCACAGTGCGGTTCACAGGAATATCAAAAGTCAGTGGAACCTCGTCCATGTTGATAATGTTCTCTGGCCGGATCTTTTTTTCAGCTATCTTGTTTTTACAATATGCACGGAAAGTAGCCAGCTTTTCTTGAAAGTCTTTAGGCAGTTGCTGTGAAATAGTAGTCCGTGTGCGGATGGAGAGATTGCGTCTTTTCATGAACCGGAAACCTGTCGCTTAGTAGGAGCCATTTTGTGGTCTTTACAGATGTAAACACACAAAGGAAATGAAACGTAATATCCGCGCGCTTCTTCTTCTTCTTCTACGCGGGCGGGTGGTTGCTTACAGTAGAAGAAGAAGCGCTTCCTGTTCTATGGGGGCGGGTGCTACCTTGGTGGTTGCTTGCGTAGAAGAAGAAGCACTTCCTCTTCTACGGGGAAAAAAGATGGCGGCTGTTTACCGTAGTTGCGAGACCGAAACTTTATGAAAATGAATCTTAATATTAATCCATATATAAAGCGCACCGGGTTATAAGCCGCACTGTCAGCTTTTGAGTAAATTTGTGGTTTTTAGGTGCGGCTAATAGTGCGGAAAATACGGTACTTAGTGTGACATCATGTATACACACAATGTTTAACATGTATAAGTGTCATGACTTGGTCCTGGGTGTTTGCTTTTCCGGAAGGCAACGGAAAGTTGGCTCAGGCAAGACGGGAATGTGAGTACATGATTGTTTATTACTATCAAAAAAAGTACAAACGAAAAGCGCGCACAGTGGCGGAGAACAAACTATGAAACCAAAAGACTATAGCATTAATAAACAAAAACTTACTTGGCTTGGACTAAAGTTGCAGCATGAAAGATGGACATGAAAAAACAAGTGTCAGGAATGTGCAGAAGCATAAATGCGGGATGTCGCCAGAAAGACAAACTGAAAACAATGAACTTAAATACTACAGACATGATTAACGAAAACAGGTGCGTGACTCAAAACGTGAAACAGGTGCGTGAAAACTAATGGGTTGCTATGGTAACAAACAAGAGTGCACAATGAGTCCAAACGTGAAACAGGTGAAACTAATGGGTAACCATGGAAACAAGACAAGGGAGTGAAAAGCCAGAAACTAAAGAGTCCAATAACTAAACTAAACAAAACATGACTAATACAAAACATGGTCACACAGACATGACAATAAGAGTATACTTACAGTGAGATCATGTATACACACAATGTTTAACATGTATAAGAGTATACTTACAGTGTGACATCATGTATACACACAATGTTTAACATGTATAAGAATATAGTTACATGTAGTTCCGTGCCTGGGTCCACTTCACACCTAAAGCATGAAACCATTGACTGCTTTGGCTACAATTGAAGAGGCTGTCAGGGGGAATGTAAACCAAGTCTATCACAGGAGTCCGCATCAAGTCTGAGGTTGATGACTTGATTTGCTCACTTGCTTGAATCACATTCAATGTTTGCTTGTCTTTCTATTTTGTTGCTATTGTTCCTTAATCCACTGTCTTCAGTGAGCATCTTCCCCGTCTTCCTCTTCTCTTTGCTTCATGCAACCACCTACACCAAAAAAGTTCTGGATGTAAGTACCACACTTTTATTGCTGTAAAGCCAACGACCTCCTCCATCATCGAAATGGACTTTTAATGATCTCCTCCATCAAGCTGCTGCTGAGACCCCCAAAACATCCCAGAAATCTAATAGAAGCTGATAATTATAATAAAGTGTCTTCTTGTCCCCTGCATGCCACAGTCCATGGGTCCCAGCAGCCTGATGTTCATCAGGAACCTTCTGGACAAACTGTCTGCTAATCAGCAGAACATCCTCAAGTTCATCGCCTGTAATGAGATCTTCTTGATGCCCGCCACAGTCTTCATGCTGTTCAGGTTGGTAACACCACCACCACATAGTGTCTTTTACCCATGGCAATATTATGCTCATCTGTGCATTATTCAACATCATGATTGTATCTGCTCAGAAGTTCCACATCATTTATTTATGAAATGCAGTAGTACCTCGACCTACCAGCACATTAAGTTTCACAACCAACCTACTTGTATGATAACATAATTATACTCATATCTGCCCATTGTTTTGCCCTGCTTTCTGTCACACATACCATCAGTACTCCATATTTCCCTGAGTAAAGTCCTTTTATGTAGTTTTCCCCTGCTTTGTCACACACACTATCAGTATTTCTCCATATTTCCCTGATTGAAGTTGTTTTATGTAGTTTTTGCCCTGCTTTCTGTCACACATACTATCAGTGCTTCTCCATATTTCCCTGATTGAAGTCATTTTTAGTTGTTTTGCCCTGCTTTCTGTCACACATACTATCAGTACTTCTCCATATTCCCCTGATTGAAGTCGTTTTATGTAGTTTTGCCCTGCTTTCTGTAACACATACTATCAGTACTTCTCCATATTTCCATGATTGAAGTCGTTTTATGTAGTTTTGCCCTGCTTTCTGTCACACATACCATCAGTACTTCTCCATATTCCCCTGATAAGTCGTTTTTAGTTGTTTTGCCCTGCTTTCTGTCACACATACCATCAGTACTTCTCCATATTCCCCTGATTGAAGTCGTTTTATGTAGTTTTGCCCTGTTTCTGTCACACATACTATCAGTGCTTCTCCATATTCCCCTGATAAGTCCTTTTTAGTTGTTTTGCCCTGCTTTCTGTCACACATACTATCAGTACTTCTCTATATTTCCCTGATTGAAGTCGTTTTATGTAGTTTTGCCCTGTTTCTGTCACACATACTATCAGTACTTCTCCATATTCCCCTGATAAGTCGTTTTTAGTTGTTTTGCCCTGCTTTCTGTAACACATACTATCAGTACTTCTCCATATTTCCATGATTGAAGTCGTTTTATGTAGTTTTGCCCTGCTTACTGTCACACATACCATCAGTACTTCTCCATATTCCCCTGATAAGTCATTTTTAGTTGTTTTGCCCTGCTTTCTGTCACACATACCATCAGTACTTCTCCATATTCCCCTGATTGAAGTCGTTTTATGTAGTTTTGCCCTGTTTCTGTCACACATACTATCAGTACGTACTTCTCCATATTCCCCTGATAAGTCCTTTTTAGTTGTTTTGCCCTGCTTTCTGTCACACATACCATCAGTACTTCTCCATATTTCCATGATTGAAGTCGTTTTATGTAGTTTTGCCCTGCTTTCTGTAACACATACTATCAGTACTTCTCCATATTTCCCTGATTGAAGTCGTTTTATGTAGTTTTGCCCTGTTTCTGTCACACATACTATCAGTACTTCTCCATATTCCCCTGATAAGTCGTTTTTAGTTGTTTTGCCCTGCTTTCTGTCACACATACCATCAGTACTTCTCCATATTTCCCTGATTGAAGTCGTTTTATGTAGTTTTGCCCTGCTTTCTGTAACACATACTATCAGTACTTCTTCATATTCCCCTGATTGAAGTCGTTTTATGTTGTTTTGCCCTGGTTTCTGTCACACATACCATCAGTACTTCTCCATATTGCCCTGATAAGTCGTTTTTAGTTGTTTTGCCCTGCTTTCTGTCACACGTACCATCAGTACTTCTCCATATTCCCCTGATTGAAGTTGTTTTGCCCTGCTTTCTGTCACACATACCATCAGTACTTCTCCATATTCCCCTGATTGAAGTTGTTTTATGTAGTTTTTAATTGTCTACATGCTGACTGTAGTTAATATATTCCTCACACTGTAATTGTCTACTTGCTGAAAACCAAAACAAACAGGCTAAAGAACAGCTTCTTCCCCAGGGCCATAACCATCCTGAACGGACTGCCCCATTGTCCCTCATAACTGCCTTCTCTTCGGTGCAATAACCCATTCCACCAACCACCCTGTTTTTGTTTTGTTTTTTCATGTATATATTCATTTCACACCATATTCATTGCACTTCTACATTTTTTAAATTTTTATATATTTGCACATTGTTTTTCTAGCATGCACACATCGCACTGTATGGAATGGCCTCAATCTCGTTACCTTGCGTAATGACAATAAAGCTGATTCTGATTCTGATTCTGACTGGTCAGAAGAATGATATAAAACAAATGTCTTGTAGTGCGAGTAAAAAAGTCAAAGTGGTTATCTAAACAAGGCAGCTCATTTTGGAGAAAATGTAACTGAAATCACGCTTGCAAGTTAACCTTAAATAAAACACTGCTTGTGTCCAAGATCTTGGCAGGTTGAGGTATGTAAAAGTTTGTTATTCATCTTGTTTTCTCTCCATGTCCTCCCACCAGTGGCCAAGGAAGCTTGCTGCTGCCTTTCATTTACTATCGCTTCCTCAGTCTGCGGTACACGTCCAGAAGAAACCCCTACTGTCGGTAAGAAGCCAGCATCACCAGGGGCTCCAGACTTTGACAGAGAAAGACCTGAGATGTTGTGTTGTAGTTGTCATCAGTACAAGAGTTGTGTGGTGTGTGTGTGTGTGTGCAGCACTCTGTTCACTGAGCTGAGGGTCCTCCTGGAACACTTCATCATGAAACCAGCGTGTCCCACCATCTTCAGAAGGATGTGCCTCAGCAGCATCGCCTTTGTCAGCCGCATGGCCCCCACTGGTGTCTGAAGCACCTTTTGATGAGGACAATGTTTTGACTGACTGACAGTTAAGAACCAGCTGTCATGTTGACTTGGTCTAAGTGTTGGACTGGACGTCTTACCTTATTTATTCACATTCACACCAACTTCCAGGAAGATCATCTTATATACATTGTCATGATGTGCTCTTGAACTAACTTCTTTTTGACTGTGAGGATGTTGAAAACTGCTGTATTTGATGAAGAACCAAGCATCCATTATGTTATGCATGGTGCAGGAAGTGCATCACTTTTCAGTGCATTCTTTACCTTTTTCCCCTTAAGCCTTTTTTATTGTAATAGTTTTGCTTGAACATTGTCTTTATTTGCATACAGGCGACCCGCATTTCTATTCCAGAATAACCTCTTACACGAAGAAATGAAATATTAAAGAACAATAATGTGATTACAGTTTTAGTCCTGTCCTATCAAAATGCAGAATCTTGCAATTGTGTCCGTGTGCAGTTCAAATAGGTACTCAGGTGTTTTTTTATTGTTAACACGTTGAGAGAGGGACAAGCGGTAGGAAAATGGATGTGCAGCAGAAGATTCATTGTTGCTGCTAATGCGGCTTTTAGCTTGCTGGCCAACCATCCAATCAGGAAAGGGATTCTATATCCGTTATCTAATTCGTCCAATGGTATCGCAGGATATTGCAAGGGCGACGTTGCCACGGCAACGGATTTGGTGTGAAGCGTTCACTCGTTTCTTACGGTATATTGAGTCAGTAAATTGAGCCGTTATCTTATTTGCAGTTGACTTTAAACAAATGATTGTATATGTTTACATTTACATTGTACACATTTAAGTTTTAACAGCCGTTGTGTTTGTTTTAAAAGCCAACACGTCGTGTGCGCTAACTAGCATTGTAGCTAACGTTAGCATGTGGAGCTAATCTGCTTTTCAACGACTGACGTAAGTATTAACATCTTTATCTCTTCTCAATGATTCATTTTAATGTTAGCATCTTCATCTCTTTTCAGTGATTAATGTAGATGTTAGCAGCAATACCCACTAATGTATGGGTCCAGTTTTCTTTGTTGACACACAAGTATTATTTCAGCAGCACTCTTTCATCAAGGTCTCAACTTTGGCCAAAAAGATGGAGCTGAATCTCAACCGGGTGGATTACATTCAGGTATTCAATATCCTTCTTTATCCTCCTGGAAAAGGTGATTTTCATCAAATGCGCCCACAGGTTGGTGTAACGTCCCAGAAAACTATGAGGCTGCTGCCAGCACATGGGAAAAAGGCAACTCAGAAGGTACCGTAAATAAATGACAATCCGAAAGAATAACTTTTATACAATAATAACTTTTATATAGGAATATGTGTCATAGTAATGAATTTTTGTTAGAAGTGGCTGTAGCTGACCCTGATGGCATTCTGACTTATTATTATTATTATTATATGTTAAAGGTGGCTGTAACTGACCATGATGGCATCCTGGTATGTTTTAATAATAATTATTATTATTATATGTCAAAGGTGGCTGTAGCTGACCATGATGGCATCCTGACATGTTTTAATAATTATTATTATTATTATTTATCAAAGGTGGCTGTAGCTGACCATGATGGCATCCTGACATGTTTGAATAATAATTATATGTCAAAGGTAGCTGTAGCTGACCATGATTGCATCCTGACATGTTTTAATAATAGTAATGATTATTATTATATGTTAAAGATGGCTGTAGCTGACCATGATGACATCCTGACATGTTTTAATAATAATTATTATTATTATTTTATGTTAAAGATGGCTGTAGCTGACCATGATGGCATCCTGACATGTTTTGATAATATGTATTATTATATGTTAAAGGTGGCTGTAGCTGACCATGATGGCATCCTGACATGTTTTAATTATAATTATTATATGTTAAAGGTGGCTGTAGCTGACCATGATGACATCCTGACATGTAGCTGACTATGATGGCATTCTGACTTATTATTATTATTATTATTATTATTATTATTATATGGTAAAGGTGGCTGTAGCTGACCATGATGGCATCCTGACATGTTTTAATAATGATAATTAGTATATGTTAAAGGAGGCTGTAGCTGACCATGATGGCATCCTGACATGTTTTAATGATAATAATAATAATTATTATATGTTAAAGGTGGCTGTAGCTGACCATAATGGCACCCTGACATGTTTTAATAATATTTATTATTACTAAATGTCAAAGGTGGCTGTAGCTGACCATGATGGCATCCTGACATGTTTTAATAATATTTATTATAATTATATGTTAAAGGTGGCTGTAATGGTGGCATCCTGACATGTTATAATAATATGTATTATAATTATATGTTAAAGGTGGCTGTAGCTGACCATGATGGCATCCTGACATGTTTTAATAATAGTAATAATTATTATATGCTAAAGGTGGCTGTAGCTGACCATGATAGCATCCTGACATGTTTTAATAATATTTATTATAATTATATGTTAAAGGTGGCTGTAGCTGACCATGATGGCATCCTGACATGTTTTAATAATATTTATTATAATTATATGTTAAAGGTGGCTGTAGTTGACCAGGATGGCATTCTGACATGTTTTAATAATATTTATTATAATTATATGTTAAAGGTGGCTGTAGCTGACCATGATGGCATTCTGACATGTTTTAATAATATTTATTATAATTATATGTTAAAGGTGGCTGTAGCTGACCATGATGGCATCCTGACATGTTTTGGGATGAAGAAAGGAGAGGCGGTGGTGAGTGAATGAGTTGTATGAATATTTGTGGCCCCCACCATGACATGTGTTTCTTGTGTTGTAGCCTGTGTTCAAAACTCTTCCGGGACAGAAAATCTCCCGACTGGACCTGGGTGGAGCTGTGGACAGTCCCCAGGAGAAGATCTATGTCTGCTGTGGTTCTCAAGTGCGAGGCTTGACCAAGAAAGGCAAACAGTTCTTCACGTGTGACGTCAACCTGACGGAGAGCATCAACGCCATGTAGGAAACCAGTCCCACCAAGTGTGAGCACCAAGTCAGGTGTGTTCTCCTGTGCAGGTACGTGTCAGGTGAGGACCTGTTTGTGTGTGCAAGTTACATCTACAACCACTCCAGCCACTGCAAGGACCAGGACTACTTCCTGTCGGGAGACAAGATCAACGACATCACCTGTTTGGTCTCGCAGACCCTCACCCACCCTGTCCCTGTTCTGGCATGTCAAGACCGGGTCCTCAGGGTCCTACAGGTAGACAGAGATAACACTTGCTGCCTGATTACAGCTCATTGTTGGACTTCCTCAGGGGTCTGAGCTGGCCTACCAAGTGGAAGTCCCTGGACAACCTTCTGTGCTGGAACACTACCACAAAGATGGAGGCAAGTTGGTCCCTCTGAGAGCAGCTTTATGCTGTGCAACCTCATGCAGTACATAATGTGCATACTGTACATGTAGTACATACTGTACATGTAATACATACTGTACATGCATTACTTACTGTGCATGTGTTACATACTGTACATGCAGTACATACTGTAGGTGTAATATGATCAAACTTTCTTGTTCTTGTCAAAAGTCTAGCAGCCGCATTTTGTACCAACTGTAATATTTTAATGCTAGACATAGGGAGACACCGAAATAATATGTTGTTGTCAAAAGTTAAGGTGGTATTATTAAATAGGTGTATAATTGTTTTTTTGTCAAATGTTAAGATGGTATTATTAAATAAGTCATAATTGTTTGGTTGTAAAATGTTAAGATGGTATTATTAAATAAGTTATAATTGTTTGGTTGTAAAATATTGAGGTAGTATTACTAAATATGTGTATAATAGTTTGGTTGTCAAATGTTAAGGTGGTATTATTAAATAAGTGTATAATTGTTTGGTTGTCAAATGTTAAGGTGGTATTGTTAAATAAGTATCATTGTTTGGTTGTCAAATGTTAAGGTGATATTGTTAAATAAGTTTATAATTGTTTTGTTGTCAAATGTTAAGGTGGTATTACTAAATAAGTGTATAATTGTTTGATTGTCAAATGTTAAGGTGGTATTATTAAATAAGTATATAATTCATTTGTTGTCAAATGTTAAGGTGGCATTATTACATAGGTGTATAATTGTTTTATTGTCAAATGTTTTGATGGTATAATTAAATAGGTGTATAATTGTTTTATTGTCAAATGTTTTGATGGTATTATTAAATAAGTGTATAATTGTTTGGTTGTCAAATGTTAAGGTGGTATTATTAAATAAGTCTATCATTGTTTGGTTGTCAAATGTTAAGGTGGTATTGTTAAATACGTGTGTAATTGTTTGGTCGTCAAATGTTAAGGTGGTATTATTAAATAAGTCTATCATTGTTTGGTTGTCAAATGTTAAGGTGGTATTGTTAAATAAGTTTATAATTGTTTTGTTGTCAAATGTTAAGGTGGTATTACTAAATAAGTGTATAATTGTTTGATTGTCAAATGTTAAGGTGGTATTATTAAATAAGTATATAATTCATTTGTTGTCAAATGTTAAGGTGGCATTATTACATAGGTGTATAATTGTTTTATTGTCAAATGTTTTGATGGTATAATTAAATAAGTGTATAATTGTTTGGTTGTCAAATGTTAAGGTGGTATTATTAAATAAGTGTATAATTGTTTGGTTGTCAAATGTTAAGGTGGTATTATTAAATAAGTGTATAATTGTTTGGTTGTCAAATGTTAAGGTGGTATTATTAAATAAGTGTATAATTGTTTGGTTGTCAAATGTTAAGGTGGTATTATTAAATAAGTGGATAATAGTTTGGTTGTCAAATGTTAAGGTGGTATTATTAAATAGGTATATAATTGTTTGGTTGTAAAATGCTATGGTGGTATTATTAAATAAGTGGATAATAGTTTGGTTGTCAAATGTTAAGGTGGTATTATTAAATAGGTGTACAATTGGATTGTTGTCGAATGTTAAGGTGGTATTATTAAATAAGTGTATAATTGTTTTGTTATCAAATGTTAAAGTGGTGTTATTAAATAGGTGTATAATTGTTGGGTTGTCAAATGTCACGGTGGTATTATCAGATAAATGTATAATTGTTTAGTTGTCAAATGTTATAGTGGTATTATTAAATTACAGTATAATTGTTTTGTTGTCAAATGTTAAGGTGGTGTTATTAAATGGGTGTATAATTGTTTGGTTGTCAAATGTTAAGGTAGTATTATTAAATAGGCGTATAATTGTTTTGATGTTTTTAATGAACATGTCCTATGTGAGACATAAATATGTAGATGTTATTAATGAAAGTGTCCTATGTGGGACATATATACGTACATTTTATTAATGAAAGTGTCCCATGTGAGACATAAATATGTAGTGGTTATTAATGAAAGTGTCCTATGTGAGACATAAATATGTAGATGTTATTAATGAAAGTGTCATATGTGAGATATACATATGTAGATGTTATTAATGAAAGTGTCCTATGTGAGATATAAATATGTAGATGTTATTATTAATGTAAGTTTCCTATGTGAGACATAAATATGTACCGGTAGATGTTATTCATGAAAGTGTCCTATGTGAGATATAAATATGTAGATGTTATTATTAATGTAAGTTTCCTATGTGAGACGTAAATATGTAGATGTTATTAATAAAAGTGTCCTATGTGAGACATAAATATGTAGATGTTATTAATGAAAGTGTCCTATCTGAGACATAAATATGTAGATGTTATTAATGAAAGTGTCCTATGTGGGACATATATACGTACATGTTATTAATGAAAGTGTCCTATGTGAGATATACATATGTAGATGTTATTAATGAAAGTGTCCTATGTGAGATATAAATATGTAGATGTTATTATTAATGTAAGTTTCCTATGTGAGACGTAAATATGTAGATATTAATAAAAGTGTCCTATGTGAGACATAAATATGTAGATGTTATTAATGAAAGTGTCCTATGTGAGACGTACATATGTAGATGTTATTAATGAAAGTGTCCTATGTGAGACATGAATATGTAGGTGTTATTAATGAAAGTGTCCTATGTGAGATATACGTATGTAGATGTTATTAATGAAAGTGTCCTATGTGACACGTAAATATGTAGATGTTATTAATGTAAGTTTCCTATGTGAGACATAAATATGTAGATGTTAATTAAAGTGTCCTATGTGAGACATAAATATGGAGATGTTATTAATGAAAGTGTCCTATGTGAGATATACATATGTAGATGTTATTAATGAAAGTGTCCTATGTAAGACATAAATATGTAGATGTTATTAATGAAAGTGTCCAATGTGAGACATAAATATGTAGATGTTAGTAATGTAAGTTTCCTATGTGAGACATAAATATGTAGATGTTATTAATTAAAGTGTCCTATGTGAGACATAAATATGGAGATGTTATTAATGAAAGTGTCCTATGTGAGATATAAATATGTAGATGTTATTATTAATGTAAGTTTCCTATGTGAGACGTAAATATGTAGATATTAATAAAAGTGTCCTATGTGAGACATAAATATGTAGATGTTATTAATGAAAGTGTCCTATGTGAGACGTACATATGTAGATGTTATTAATGAAAGTGTCCTATGTGAGACATGAATATGTAGGTGTTATTAATGAAAGTGTCCTATGTGAGATATACGGATGTAGATGTTATTAATGAAAGTGTCCTATGTGACACGTAAATATGTAGATGTTATTAATGTAAGTTTCCTATGTGAGACATAAATATGTAGATGTTAATTAAAGTGTCCTATGTGAGACATAAATATGGAGATGTTATTAATGAAAGTGTCCTATGTGAGATATACATATGTAGATGTTATTAATGAAAGTGTCCTATGTAAGACATAAATATGTAGATGTTATTAATGAAAGTGTCCAATGTGAGACATAAATATGTAGATGTTAGTAATGTAAGTTTCCTATGTGAGACATAAATATGTAGATGTTATTAATTAAAGTGTCCTATGTGAGACATAAATATGGAGATGTTATTAATGAAAGTGTCCTATGTGAGATATACGGATGTAGATGTTATCAATGAAAGTGTCCTATGTGACACGTAAATATGTAGATGTTATTAATGTATGTTTCCTATGTGAGACATAAATATGTAGATGTTATTAATTAAAGTGTCCTATGTGAGACATAAATATGGAGATGTTATTAATGAAAGTGTCCTATGTGAGATATACATATGTAGATGTTATTAATGAAAGTGTCCTATGTAAGACATAAATATGTAGATGTTATTAATGAAAGTGTCCTATGTGACACGTAAATATGTAGATGTTATTAATGTAAGTTTCCTATGTGAGACATAAATATGTAGATGTTATTAAAGTGTCCTATGTGAGACATAAATATGGAGATGTTATTAATGAAAGTGTCCTATGTGAGATATACATATGTAGATGTTATTAATGAAAGTGTCCTATGTAAGACATAAATATGTAGATGTTATTAATGAAAGTGTCCAATGTGAGACATAAATATATAGATGTTAGTAATGAAAGTGTCCTATGTGAGACGTAAATATGTAGATGTTATTAATGAAAGTGTCCTATGTGAGACATAAATATTTAGATGTTATTAATGAAAGTGTCCTACGTGAGACATAAATATGTAGATGTTATTAATGAATGTGAGACATAAATATGTGGATGTTATCCTGCAGGAGAGGACATCCTGTACGGGACTACAGATGGGAAGATAGGACTTGTTCACATCGGAGAGACGTCAGCTGCCACCAAATGGGAGATTTACAAGGAGAAAAAGAAAGGAGGTGAAGTAGACCTGCACAAAAAGGAAACATTGTCAAAATAATGCTGACAAAAGTGCAGTTTTAATACAATAATATTGAGTACAACAACAATAAAAGGTGCTCATGAAGCAATGAAGTCGACCTGCACAAAAAGGAAACATGGTCAAAATAATGCTGACAAAAGTGCAGTTTTAATACAATAATATTGGTGTACAACAGCATTGTCTTGCAGGTGTACCTTATGAAGTGGTGTATATTTCCTCAACAGGAATCCTCTGCATGGACACCTACGACATGGTGGGCGATGGCGTGAGTGACATCCTGGTGGGCTGTGATGACGGGACAGTAGCCATTTATGGATTTGACGGGACTAACGAGCCCACCTTACGCTTTGAGCACGTAAGTAAACCATGACCTAAAAGTCTTGTTATAATTGTCAAATCACTTGATTTCTTTTTCCTGGTCCAGACCTTGTCTGAGAGCATCAACTCCATCCAGGGCGGCTGTGTGGGCAAGGAGTCCTATGATGAGGTGTTAACTGCCACCTACTCAGGTGACGTTACATTCATACTCTTCTGCCTCCAACATTACTAAATACACATCAATGATGCTGATGGATACATGAAACCTGTCATGTTGTCCAAATCTTCCACGGACTGTTTGCTCTAACGGTCAGGTTTTGAACAAATTGTGATTAATAATGAGCTCCATAAAATGTGAATTACATAAAAACTATCATAGTTGCACAAAAAATGTTGTAGCACAAACAAATAGGACTGGTTTGGGATGATTTTGACAAGGTGAGTTCATCATGTGGGACTGTTTCAGAGAATAAAAAAAAACCCATCAGACTTCAACACATCAAACCTTATATTCCCCTTGAAACGCCAGCATTGCGTATGTACGTGTGTATATATATCTATATATATATATGTATATATATATATATATATATATATATATATAGATATATATATAGATATATATATATATATATATTAGGGCTGCAACAACTAATCGATTAAAATCGATTATACAAATAGTTGGCGATTAATTTAGTCATCGATTCGTTGGATCTATGCTATGGGCATGCGCAGAGGCAATTTTTTAATTTATTTATTTTAATTTTTTTATAAACCTTTATTTATAAACTGAAACATGTACAAACAGCTGAGAAACAATAATCAAAATAAGTATGGTGCCAGTATGCTGTTTTTTTTCCCAATAAAATACTGGAAAGGATAGAAATGTAGTTTGTCTCTTTTATCCGATTATTAATCGATTAATCGAATAATAATCGACAGATTAATCGATTATCAAATTAATCGTTAGTTGCAGCCTTAATATATATATATATATATATATATATATATATATATATATGTATATATATATATATATATATATATATATATATATATATATACATACATACAGTATATATATATATATATATATATGTGTATATATGCATGTTTATATATACATGTTTATATATACATGCTGCGATGGGGTGGTGACTTGTCCAGGGTGTACCCCGCCTTCCGCCCGAATGCAGTTGAGATAGGCTCCAGCATCACCCGCGACCCCGAAAGGGACAAGAGGTAGAAAAATGGATGGATGGATGGACATATATATACATGTGTACATATATATGTATATATATATATATATATATATATATATAACAAATGTAAATCAGATATTAACAAAGTGTTGTTGACTGGATGGGAGTAACACATTTAACACAACAACGTTTTGGTTTGTTTTAATAACTTACCGTAATGATGGACTATTTTAGCAACTCTTGATACATTTGATCAAAATCAAAAAGTAAAAAGATGTTTATTCTGCTTTCACTTCTTGCTAGAATAATCTTATTTCACGTCCATGTGCTTGAGTCCAATGCCTGAAGTCCATATGTAACCTCTAATCATCTTCTGCTCCATTGCCTCTGGAAGACATGCCTGTCATAGTGAATTGTTGGTCCATTACGAGGAATAAATGTCTTACCTCTAATAAAGGTCTTACCGCTAATAAATACAAAATTGCTCGACAAAATTAAAAAGACAACATAAAAGGTACAATAATTAACAGGGTTCTAAAAATAGAAAAAGCACATCTTAAAATTCCAATGTGTGTTGTAGTTTATGGAAAACTAATTTAAATCATATCTAACATATTGTATTAAAGTGTGTGGTAGTTTATTTAAAACATATTAAAATCATATTTAACATTGTATTAAAGTGTGTTGTAGTTAAAGTTAAAGTACCAATGATTGTCACACACACGAGGTGTGGTGAAATTCGTCCTCTGCATTTGACCCATCCCCTTGTTCCCCCCCT
Source organism: Nerophis lumbriciformis (assembly GCF_033978685.3). NCBI lineage: Eukaryota > Metazoa > Chordata > Actinopteri > Syngnathiformes > Syngnathidae > Nerophis > Nerophis lumbriciformis. Next base: position 6,562,484 of record NC_084563.2, on the reverse strand, counting down.
GAGAAGTGAGGGGAGCAGTGAGCAGCCCGGGAATCATTTTTGGTGATGTAACCCCCAATTCCAACCCTTGATGCCAAGCCGGGAGGTAATGGCTCCCATTTTTATAGTCTCTGGTATAACTCGGCCGGGTTTTGAACTCACAACCTACCCATCTCGGGGCGACTCTAACCACTAGGCCACTGAGTAGGTGTAAAACATAAATCAATCAATCAATCAATCAATGTTTATTTATATAGCCCTAAATCACAAGTGTCTCAAAGGGCATACGTATGTTTGTTATGTAAATATGTTTTACATAAATATGTAAAATGTGTTAAGGTGTGTTGTAGTTTATGTAAAACATATTTAAATCATATCTAACATTGTATTAAAGTGTGTGGTAATTTATGTAAAAAAAAATGTAAATCATATCCAACATATTGTATTAAAGTGTGTTGTAGTTTATGTAAAACATATTTAAATCATATCCAATATATTGTATTAAAGTGTGTTGTAGTTTATGTAAAACATATTTAAATCATATCTATGATCCATCCATCCATCCATTTTCTACCGCTTATTCCCTTTGGGGTCGCGGCATATCTATGATAATAATACAAAATAATATTTGCTTGCAGGCTGGGTGACTGCTAATAATAATAATAATAATATTCATAGTAATAATATTAATAATGATAATAATAATAAACAATATTTGCTTGCAGGCTGGGTGACTGCTAATAATAATAAAAGTATTCATAATAATATTAATGATAATAATAACAATAAATAATCTTTGCTTGCAAGCTGGGTGAATGCTAATAATAATAATAACAATAAATGATATTTGCTTGCACGCTGGGTGACTGCTAATAATAATAAAAGTATTCATAATAATATTAATGATAATAATAACAATAAATAATCTTTGCTTGCAAGCTGGGTGAATGCTAATAATAATAATAACAATAAATGATATTTGCTTGCAGGCTGGGTGACTGCTAATAATAATAATAATATTAATAAATAATATTTGCTTGCAGGCTGCGTGACTGCTAATAATAATAATGATATTAATGTTAATAATAATAGTAATAAATAGTATTTGCTTGCAGACTGGGTGACTGCTAATAATAATAATAATATTAATAATAATAATAACAATAACAATAAATGATCTTTGCTTGCAGGTTGGGTGACTGCTAATAATAATATTAATTTTAATAATAATAATAATAAATTATCTTTGCTTGCAGGCTGGTTGACTGCTAATAATAATAATATTTATGTTAATAATAATAAATTATATTTGCTTGCAGGCTGGGTGACTGCTAATAATAATAATGATAAGAATGATAATAATTATAATAAATTATATTTGCTTGTAGGCTGAATGACTGCTAATAATAATAATAATAATAATAATAATAAATGATCTTTGATTGCAGGCTGGGTGACTGCTAATAATAATAATAATATTAATAATAATACTAATGTTAATAATAACAATACATGATATTTGCTTGCAGGCTGAGTGACTGCTAATAATAATAATAATAATCATAGTAATGTTAATAATAATAAATGATATTTGCTGGCAGGCTGGGTGACTGCTAATAATAATAATAATAATAATATGAATGTTAATAATAACAATACATTATATTTGCTTGCAGGCTGGGTGACTGCTAATAATAATGATGATATTAATGTTAATAATAACAATAAATGATCTTTGCTTGCAGGCTGGGTGACTGCTAATAATAATAATAATATTAATGTTAATAATAAGCACACATGATTGTGCGTGCTGCTGGTCCACTAATAGTACTAACCTTTAACAGTTAATTTTAGAAATTTTCATTAATTACTAGTTTCCATGTAACTGTTTTTATATTGTTTTACTTGCTCTTTCCTTGACCTGCAGTCAAGGAAGCAGGGCGAAACTTTCTCACGGCGTGCAGCAACAGAGCGACCAGAGCGGCGTGTGCTGTGCCAATCGGGCGGGCATTAGCCCTTGAGTGCCCGGTAAAATAGTCAAATCCGGCGTCGCTAAGTGTCTACGTTGGTGTGGCTCGTTTCTAGCCTAGATCCAAGTTGCACTGCAGCCGGGCTCGGCTCACCTTCAGCCGTGGCCCAGGTTAGCATGGGTCCGAAGCCAAGGAGAGTGGTTAGCCCCCCTGAGGACGACATGGAAGAAATTAAGAAATCTCTTGAGTTCTTGTCTGCTGAGATCGCAACAATTGCTGACCAGCAAAAGAAAATTGTGGATCTGATGGGTGACATTCAGTCACTCAAAAGACTGAACACGGAGAAAGACAAAGCTATAAAAGTTTTGGAATGTCGCGTGGCCGACTTGGAGCAGTACTCCCGCATGAACAACGTGATCGTCAGCGGACTTAAGACCAAGCATCGGTCATACGCCAGTGTGGCAGCCCGGGAGAACGGTCCCGTAGGGCGGGAGGGAGTTCAATCGGAGTCAGAGGTGGAATCACTGGAGCAGCAGGTGGTCAGCTTTTTGGGGAGCAGGAGGATCTCCGTGGACAGGAGCAACATTGAAGCCTGTCACACCCTGCCTACGAGAACCAAAGGAGCAACACCAGCGATCATCATTCGCTTCACCAACAGAAAGAACAAGATCGCGATCCTAAAACAGGGTCGCAAATTAAAAGGAACGGAGGTGTACATTAACGAACACCTCACCAAAAGGAATGGTGAGATCGCCAGGCGCGCACGAATCCTGAGGAAGCAAAGCAAAATTCAGTCTACATGGACTGCTAGCTGTAAAGTGTTTATCAAGCTGAATGGTACCACCCCAGAAGAGGAGAAAGTCATGGTCATCAACGACATCAGTGATTTGGACAAATTCGATATCTGAGGAACTATCTGCAGCGAGGTAGGACCCCTGTGTCTACTCATGGGCACTTTTCACACACACATCATGACTGTCACTCATTGTTTCCCTTTTTTATTCTTTAGTTTTTTTAATTCTTTAGTTGTTTGCTGCAGTTGCAGATGTCATGCCTATGTACTAGTTGGGCGTTGTTATATATGTCTACCTGTACGGCTTTTTATGCCTCAAAGCAGGCCTACACTACTGTGTTTCAGGGTCAATTGTAAAAAGCAATATAAGTCATCAATCGCTCTCTCTCTTCATCATGGTTTCATACAACCTTAAACTACCCGGCAAAGGCCTACTGATAGCTCACTTGAATATCTGTAGCTTAAGAAATAAAATCCCTGATTTATGTATGATAATGAAGTCTAATGATATACACATTATGGCAATATCTGAAACCCATCTTGACTCCTCTTTTGAGGATGATGAATTAGCTGTAGATGGATACACAATTTTTAGGAAGGATAGAACAAGATATGGTGGAGGTGTAGCTGTGTATGTGCAGAGTCACATTCCTGTGAAAGTAAGACATGATTTAATGTTGGCTGATATTGAGGCCCTGTGGATCCAGGTTCACCTGCCACAGACCAAACCCATACTGGTTGGGTGCTGCTATAGACCACCTAGTGCCGATATAAAATACCTGGATTTAATATGCAAGATGTTGGATGAATCTAGTGATGAAAACAGAGAGATATATTTTACTGGGGACACAAACATTGATTGGTCTGCTATGTGCCCGCTGAAAAAGAAACTTATTGCTGTAACTAATGCCTGTAACCTCACACAGACTATTACACTACCAACCAGATCAACTATAAATAGAAATGGGCTAAAGTCATCCAAATGCATTGACCACCTATTCACTAATGTTCCTGATAAATGCACTAAAACAGTATCAATAGCTCTTGGCTTTACGGATCACAACTTAATTGCAATAAGGAGGAAGACCAAGCTCTCCAAAGCTCCTAGTGTGACTATACATAAAAGATCTTATAAATATTTTAATGAAGTAAAATTTATAGATGATGTGAAACATGTTAACTGGGAAATTGTGTGTCTTGAGGAGGATCCCGAAGCGGCTTTGAGCACATTCATGAAGTTATTTTTGCAGATTGTAGATAAGCATGCTCCTGTCAGGAAAACAACTGTCAAGGCAAATGGCGCCCCTTGGTTAGGGAATGAGCTCAAAGCACTTATGAAGCAACGTAACCAGGCTAAAAAGTTGGCAGACTCTTCTGGTCTACTTTCTGATGCAATGATCTATCGTAAATTAAGAAATCGTGTAACTAAAATAAATAGAAGTAATAAAAAGGTATATTATCAGACAAAGATCTATGACTTTAGACATGATGGAAAACAATTGTGGAAAATTTTAAATCAAATAATGGGAAGATCAGCATCATGTAAAACAAATTCGTATATAGAAGTTGATGGAGCTTACCTGACTAAGCCAATGGAAATTGCCACATATTTTAATAATTACTTCACAAACAAGGTGGAAAATCTGAGAGTGAATATGACGCCTTCTGATGGCTCCTCCTCATGCACATTAATTGAAAATCATATAATGAAGGGTAAAAACTGCAGGTTCGATTTTGTACCAGTTAGTAGTTCTGATATTGAGAAATTGTTGTTATCACTGCCATCTGATAAACCTGCTGGGACGGACATGCTAGATGGCAAATTGTTAAGAATTGCGGCATGCCATGTATCAACTCCGATTTGTCATATATTTAATAAATCATTAAGATATGGAGTCTTTCCTGGGGTTTGGAAGGAGGCTAAGGTCATCCCTCTACCCAAGGACAAAAATAAAGATTTTACTGGTATAAATAGTAGACCAATAAGCATACTTCCTGTTCTTAGTAAATTGATGGAAAAAGTTGTTTTCAAACAAATTCAAGATTACTTTACCTACAACAAACTGATGTCGGGTTCCCAGCATGCTTATAGGCAAGGTCACTCAACATCTACTGCTCTAGCTCAGCTGACTGATGACTGGCTGTCACAAATGGATGTCAAGAAGATGGTTGGTACTGTCCTGATTGACTTTAGTGCGGCATTCGATGTCATAGATCACAACATAATGATCTCCAAACTGAGAAAATATGGTTTTAATAGTATGTCACTTTCTTGGATGTTGAGCTATCTATCAGCAAGATCACAGAGAGTGTGTTTTAATGGTAGCCTATCTGAACGCAAGTACAATTACTGCGGCGTGCCTCAAGGAAGCTGCTTAGGTCCTTTACTTTTTATTATTTTTACTAATGATCTTCCCTGTGTTACAACAAACACCAATATGGTTATGTATGCAGATGACACAACTCTATACAGTACTGCCTCTACCTTAAATGACCTAGAAAACAACTTAAATCAGGACCTGGAGACAGTGTCCCGCTGGGTAAATGATAGTAAACTTGTTGTGAATATTGACAAAACAAAAAGCATTCTTTTTGGATCCAGGCATATGCTTGTTGAAGACCCACAGCTTCATATTTTAATGTCAGACATACGTATTGAGCAGGTCAAAAAAGCAAAATTGCTTGGTGTGCTATTAGACAGTCAACTGTCATGGTCTGATCATATTAATGGTATTTCAATGAGAATGGGAAGAGGTTTAGCCATGGTCAGGAAGTGCTCCACCTTCTTGACATCCTCAACAATGGCTCAAGTCATACAGTCCTTGGTTTTCTGTCATCTTCATTACTGTCCTATAATATGGTCCGCTACGACTAAGTCTGACCTGAACAAACTGCAACTTGTTCAGAACAGAGCGGCTAGACTGCTACTTAAATGTTCTTTGCACACTAATATTGCATTTATGCATTCACGCCTGTCCTGGTTGTCTGTTGAACAAAAGATGCATTGTAGTCTCATTATGTTCTTTAGAACTATCATTTTAGATCAATCACCAGATTACTTTTACAAACAGTTTTTAAAATCAACTAACACACATATTCATGACACTAGGAATGCCAGCAATGGCTATTTGGCACTTCCTGCTCCCAGGACCAATCTCCTCAAACATACAGTCATGTATAGATGTACATCATTTTGGAATGGGTTGCCATCTCACATTAATCTCTCACAAAGTAAATTGTCATTCAAGACAGCTTTGAAGATACACCTATTGCAGCTGCCCACATGACGAGAATTTTTAATACTGGTTTTAACTAGCTTTTTATCTTATGTTGTATTTTTCCATTGTATAATGTCTGTTATTGCATGTATTCTTTGCATTTTTCATTTTGTATGCTCCTATATGGACCCCAGGAAGACTAGCAGTCGCCTTGGCGTCAGCTAATGGGGATCCATTCAATAAACAATAAACAATAACAGTAAATTATCTTTGCTTGCAGGCTAAGTGACTGCTAATAATAATAATATTAATGTTAATAATAACAATAAATGATATTTGCTTGCAGGCTGGGTGACTGTTAATAATATTAATAATAATAATAGTAATATTAATGTTAATAATAATAATAAATTATATTTGCTGGTAGGCTGGGTGACTGTTAATAATAGTAATAATAATATTAATGTTAATAATAACAACAAACTATATTTGCTTGCAGGCTGGGTGACTGCTAATAATAATGATAGTAATAATATTAATGTTAATAACAATAAATTATATTTGCTTGCAGGCTGGGTGACTGCTAATAATAGTAATAATAATAATAATATTAATGTTGATAATAACAATAAATGATATTTGCTTGCAGGCTGGATGACTGCTAATAATAATAATATTAATGTTAATAATAACAAATTATATTTGCTTGCAGGCTGGGTGACTGCTAATAATGATAATACTAATAATATTAATGTTAATAATAACAATAAATGATATTTGCTTGCAGGCTGGGTGACTGTTAATAATATTAATAATAGTAATATTAATGTTAATAATAATAATAAATGATATTTGCTGGCAGGCTGGGTGACTGCTAATAATAGTAATAATAATATTAATGTTAATAATAACAACAAATTATATTTGCTTGCAGGCTGGGTGACTGCTAATAATAATAATGATAATAATAATAATATTAATGTTAATAATAACCATAAATGATATTTGCTTGCAAGCTGGGTGACTGCTAATAATAGTCATAATAATAATAATATTAATGTTGATAATAACAATAAATGATATTTGCTTGCAGGCTGGATGACTGCTAATAATAATGACAATAATAATAATAATATTAATGTTAATAATAACAATAAATGATATTTGCTTGCAGGCTGGGTGACTGCTTTGACCACAGAGCCCCAGAAGGCAGAAGGGGGTCCAGGAGACGAGGTGAGGATGACCAAAGAGACTCAGTCCAAAGTGGAAGCACTCAGGTACCAACACTAAAGTGCTCACAGTCGGGTCTGAGTCACACTGAGACAAGTCCTGGCTGCTTCCTGCATTCAGGGCGGAAGTGGAGCAGCTGCAGGTCAAGGTTCAGCAGGGCCGACAAGACTATCAGCACAGCACGCTGTCCAAGACGGTGCCTGCCTTCAGCATCAACGACAAGTTCCTCCTCTGCCAGGATGACGCCAGCTACAGCCTCACGCTGGAAGTGCAGACGGCCATCGACAATCTGCTGCTCCAGGTACACACACACACACACACACACACACACAGGTGTTGACATGTGTTGTGGCGTGCAGAGCGACATCCCTATGGACGTGCTGGACGTGGACAACAACTCAGCGTTGGTCAGCTTCAGCGAGTGTGATTGGGAGGTGAGCAAGGAGAGTGATGCTGGAAACAAGGGTGTTGTTGGTCTTTGACCTTAGTGCATGTTTTGTCCTGCAGGCCAACGGCAACTTCCTGCTGGCCACTTACAGATGCCAGGCTAACACCAGCAGACTGGAGCTGAAGGTACACACACCTTGGTTACTTAGACAACCCTGTGGACCACAGCCAAATACACACAGTCTATTATAGCTTACATAAATAATAGTAATCATAATAACAGGTTAGATTAATAATAATAATGTTAGATGAATACAATAACCCTCATTCAGACACACATTGTCAAATACAGTTGTATCATAAACATTCACAACCTGTCTGAGCGCAAGGTGGGTGACGTGCCTTGCCCAAAGACCCAATGGCAGTGACAAGAACTGCATTCATACCGGGAACCCTCACATTTCTGTACAACTGCTGATCCTCAACAATGTTCTACACGCAATCATCCTGGCTTGTTACCCAGATTTATTATAGATGAGTATTTATTGACATTTTATTCTACATGTGTGCTGCTAGTTCAAAAACATCACACACGTTGGTCAACATGATAACGTGATTGTTAGTAGTACATACAAATACTTCACTGACATATCAATTGTACACGCAGTCTTAGTAGCTCACACACCCATTAATAGTACACACTGTTTTATACTTTATACACACTAATAGTACACACTATTTTATACTTTGTACACACTAATAGTACACACTGTTTCATACTTTGTACACTCTAATAGTAAACACTATTTTATACTTTTTACACACTAATATTACACACTATTTTATACTTTGTACACACTAACAGTACACACTATTTTATACTTTGTACACACTAATAGTACACACTGTTTTATACTTTGTACACACTAATAGTACACACTATTTTGTACTTTGTACACACTAATATTACACACTATTTTATACTTTGTACACACTAACAGTACACACTATTTTATACTTTGTACACACTAATAGTACACACTGTTTTATACTTTGTACACACTAATAGTACACGCTGTTTTATACTATGTACACACTAATAGTACACACTGTTGTATACTATGTACACACTATAATAGTACACACTATTTTATAATTTTTACACACTAATAGTACACACAGTTTTATACTTTGTACACTCTAATAGTAAACGCTAGTTTATACTTTGTACACACTAATATTACACACTATTTTATACTTTGTACACACTGTTTTATACTTTGTACACACTAATAGTACACACTGTTTTATACTTTGTACACACTAATAGTACACGCTGTTTTATACTATGTACACACTAATAGTACACACTGTTGTATACTATGTACACACTATAATAGTACACACTGTTTTATAATTTTTACACACTAATAGTACACACAGTTTTATACTTTGTACACTCTAATAGTAAACGCTAGTTTATACTTTGTACACACTAATATTACACACTATTTTATACTTTGTACACACTGTTTTATACTTTGTACACACTAATAGTACACACTGTTTTATACTTTGTACACACTAACAGTACACACTATTTTATACTTTGTACACACTAATAGTACACACTGTTTTATACTTTGTACACACTAATAGTACACACTATTTTGTACTTTGTACACACTAATATTACACACTATTTTATACTTTGTACACACTAACAGTACACACTATTTTATACTTTGTACACACTAATAGTACACACTGTTTTATACTTTGTACACACTAATAGTACACACTGTTTTATACTTTGTACACACTAATAGTACACACTGTTTTATACTATGTACACACTAATAGTACACACTGTTTTATACTATGTACACACTATAATAGTACACACTATTTTATACTTTTTACATACTAATAGCACACACTGTTTTATACTTTGTACACTCTAATAGTAAACGCTAGTTTATACTTTGTACACACTAATATTACACACTATTTTATACTTTGTACACACTGTTTTATACTTTGTACACACTAATAGTACACACTGTTTTATACTTTGTACACACTAATAGTACACACTGTTTTATACTTTATACACACTAATAGTACACACTATTTTATACTTTGTACACACTAATAGTACACACTGTTTCATATTTTGTACACTCTAATAGTAAACACTATTTTATACTTTGTACACACTAATATTACACACTATTTTATACTTTGTACACACTAACAGTACACACTATTTTATACTTTGTACACACTAATAGTACACACTGTTTTATACTTTGTACACACTAATAGTACACACTATTTTGTACTTTGTACACACTAATATTACACACTATTTTATACTTTGTACACACTAACAGTAAACACTATTTTATACTTTGTACACACTAATATTACACACTACTTTATACTTTCTACACACTAATAGTACACACTGTTTTATACTTTCTACAAACTAATAGTACACACTATTTTATACTTTGTCCACACTAATAGTACACACTGTTTTATACTTTGTACACACTAATAGTACACACTACTTTATACTTTCTACACACTAATAATACACACAATTTTATACTTTTTACACAGTAATAGTACACACTATTTTATACTCTGTACACACTAATAGTACACACTGTTTTATACTTTGTACACACTAATAGTACACACTACTTTATACTTTGTACACACTAATAATACACACAATTTTATACTTTCTACACACTATTAGTACATACCGTTTTATACTTTCTACACACTAACAGTACACACTATTTTATACTTTCTACACACTAACAGTACACACCATTTTATACTTTCTACGCACTAATAGTACACAAAATGTTATACTTTCTACACACTAATAATAAACACAGTTTTATACTTTCTACACACTAATAGTACACACTATTTTATACTTTCTACACACTAATAGTACACACTATTTTATACTTTCTACACACTAATAGTACACACAGTTTTATACTTTCTACACACTAATAGTACACACTATTTTATACTTTCTACACACTAATAGTACACACTATTTTATACTTTCTACACACTAATAGTACACACAGTTTTATACTTTCTACACACTAAAAGTACACACTATTTTATACTTTCTACACACTAATAGTACACACGTTGCAATGATCAGTATTGTGGATCAAGTAGTTGAAGACTACTAGCAGATCTTATGGGTCTGTGTACGCATAGAGTGGTCACAGTCACCATGGCAACAGTGAAATAAGTTTGGTATGTAGTCTTTTATATTGACTTTTAGTTCAAGTGGATTGAAAAATGACAACCATGCAAGAATGTTACTGCCGTGAAATAAGTGGACAGGAAGTGACGTAATGCCTGCATGGATCAATGGTAAAACACTACTTGTGTGTGTGTGTTCCAGGTGAGGTCCATCGAGGGACAGTACGGCACCTTGCGGGCTTACGTCACCCACAGACTGCAGCCTAAGACCTGTCAGCTTCGCCAGTACCACATCAAACCTCTCTCTCTTCACCAGCGTGCACACAGCATCCAGCAGGACAGGTCAATATTCATCATAATCATCATCCTGCCACTGTAATAATACAGTAATGTTAATAATATTAGTGACACTGTAATGATAGTAGATCATAATCACCATCCTGCCACTGTAATAATACAGTAATGTTAATAATAATAGTGACACTGTAATGATAGTAGATCATAATAATCATCATCCTGCCACTGTAATAATACATTAATGTTAATAATATTAGTGCCACTGTAATGATAGTAGATCATAATAATAATTGTGCCATTGTAATAATACATTAATAATAATAATGATAATAATAGTGTCACTGTAATGATAGTAGACAATAATAATAATTGTGCCACTGTAATAATACATTTATAATAATAATAATGATAATATTAGTGCCACTGTAATGTTAGTAGATAATAATCATAGTGCCACTGTAATAATACATTTATAATAATAATAATGATAATATTAGTGCCACTGCAATGATAGTAGATAATAATAATCATCATTCTGCCACTATAATAATACATTTATAATAATAATGGTACTATTAGTGCCACTGTAATGATAGTAGATAATAATAATAATCATCCTGCCACTGTAATAATACATTTATAATAATAAAGGTAATATTAGTGGCACTGTAATAATAGTAGATGATAATAATCATTGTACCACTGTAATAATACATTTATAATAATAATAATGGTAATATTAGTGTCACTGTAATGATAGTAGACACTAATAATCATCATCCTGCCACTGTAATAATACATTTATAATAATAATGATAATATTAGTGCCACTGTAATGATAGTAGACAATAATAATCATCGTGCCACTGTAATAATACATTTAAAGTAATAATAATGGTAATATTAGTGGCACATAAAAATTAAGGAAAATAGTAATGCTAATAGATAATAATAAGAATGATAATGATAACAAATAATGATAATAGTAATGCTAATAGATAATAATAATAATAATACTAATAATGATAGTAGATAATGATAACAAATAATGATAATAGTAATGCTAATAGATAATTATAATAATAATAATAATGATAATAATAATAATGATAATGATAACAAATAATGATAATAGTAATACTAATAGATAATCCATCCATCCATTTTCTACCGCTTGTCCCTTATGGGGTTGCGGGGGGTGCTGCAGCCTAGCTAACGGTAATAAATAATAGTAATGCTAATAGATAATAATGATAACAAATAATGATAATAGTACTGCTAATAGATAATAATGTTATTAATAAATAATAGTAATGATAACAGATAATGATAATAGATGAAGTGAAGTGAATTATATTTAAATAGCACTTTTCTCTTGTGACTCTAAGCACTTTCCATAGTGAGATAGTAGGGTTAGAATAGATAACAATGGTAATAACTAAGAGTAATGCTAGTAGATAATAATGTGTGTGACTGGCCAGGCCCATGAACAGGCTCAGTCTGGTGGGACAGTTCAGTTTGGCAGAGATCCACTCTTGGGTGGTCTTCTGCTTGCCGGAGGTGCCTGAGAAGACCCCAGCGGGAGAAAGCGTCACCTTCTACTTCCACAACACTTTCCTGGGCACACAGCTGCAGACCACCTACTGGTACGTACACCTGCACCTTCAGCTCCCCGGTCTACAATCTGGCTCTTTTCCAGCAAAGGGGAGGCTCACTTCAAGTCGGACAACATCTCCACCATCTCCATCCTCAGCGACGTTCTCTCCAAAGAAGCCACCAAACGCAAAATCAACCTCAACGTTTCTTACGGTGGGTGGCTTGTCTTCCATAACCTTCCTTGAAGACACCTTGAGATGTTACTGTGTGTGTGCAGACATCAATGATGACTCTGTCACTCACACCCTGAAGATGATCCACCCTAAACTGGAGTACCAGTTGGTGCTGGCCAGGAAGGTTCAGCTCATTGATGCACTGAAAGTAAGTATTCACTCAACTATTTCTCCACCATCTTCTAGCTGCTTCTTTTAGGAACTGTATCTTCTAGCTGCTTCCTCTAGTAACTGTAGCTTCTAGCTGCTTCCTCTAGGAACTGTAGCTTCTAGCTGCTTCCTCTAGGAACTGTAGCTTCGAGCTGCTTCTTCTACGAACTGTAGCTTCTATCTGCTTCTTCTAGGAACTGTAGGCTCACCTTGTTCTATCTGCTTCTTCTAGGAACTGTAGGGTCTATCTGCTTTCTCTAGGAACTGTAGGTTCACCTTGTTCTATCTGCTTCTTCTAGGAACTGTAGGTTCACCTTGTTCTATCTGCTTCTTCTAGGAACTGTAGGTTCACCTTGTTCTATCTGCTTCTTCTAGGAACTGTAGGTTCTATCTGCTTCCTCTAGGAACTGTAGGTTCACCTTGTTCTATCTGCTTCTTCTAGGAACTGTAGGTTCATGACCACCATGTTCTATCTGCATCTTTAAGGAACTGTAGGTTCATGTCCACCATGTTCTATCTGTTTCCTTTAAGGAACTGTAGGTTCATGACCACTATGTCCTATCTGCTTCTTTAAGGAACTGTAGATTCATGACCACCATGTCCTATCTGCTTCTTTAAGGAACTGTAGGTTCATGACCACCATGTTCTACCTGCTTCTTTAAGGAACTGTAGGTTCATGTCCACCATGTTCTATTTGCTTTTTTAAGGAACTGTAGGTTCATGACCACCATGTTCTATCTGCTTCTTTAAGGAACTGTAGGTTCATGACCACCATGTTCTACCTGTTTCTTTAAGGAACTGTAGATTCATGACCACCATGTTCTATTTGTTTCTTTAAGGAACTGTCGGTTCATTATCACCATGTTCTATCTGCTTCTTTAAGGAACTGTAGGTTCACGACCACCATGTTCTATTTGCTTCTTTAAGGAACTGTAGGTTCATGACCACCATGTTCTATATGCTTCTTTAAGGAACTGTAGGTTCATAACCACCATGTTCTATCTGCTTCTTTAAGGAACTGTAGATTCATGACCACCATGTTCTAGCTGCTTCTTTAAGGAACTGTAGGTTCATGACCACCATGTTCTATCTGCATCTTTAAGGAACTGTAGTTTCATGACCACCATGTTCTATCTGCTTCTTTAAGGAACTGTAGGTTCATGACCACCATGTTCTATATGCTACTTTAAGGAACTGTAGGTTCATGTCCACCATGTTCTATCTGTTTCCTTTAAGGAACTGTAGGTTCATGACCACCAGGTTCATGACCACCATGTTCTATCTGCTTCTTTAATGAACTGTAGATTCATGACCACCCTGTTCTATTTGCTTCTTTAAGGAACTGTAGGTTCATGACCACCATGTTCTATCTGCTTCTTTAAGGAACTGTAGGTTCATGACCATCATGTTCTATATGCTACTTTAAGGAACTGTAGGTTCATGTCCACCATGTTCTATCTGTTTCCTTTAAGGAACTGTAGGTTCATGACCACCAGGTTCATGACCACCATGTTCTATCTGCTTCTTTAATGAACTGTAGATTCATGACCACCCTGTTCTATTTGCTTCTTTAAGGAACTGTAGGTTCATGACCATCATGTTCTATATGCTACTTTAAGGAACTGTAGGTTCATGTCCACCATGTTCTATCTGTTTCCTTTAAGGAACTGTAGGTTCATGACCACCAGGTTCATGACCACCATGTTCTATCTGCTTCTTTAATGAACTGTAGATTCATGACCACCCTGTTCTATTTGCTTCTTTAAGGAACTGTAGGTTCATGACCACCATGTTCTATCTGCTTCTTTAAGGAACTGTAGGTTCATGACCATCATGTTCTATATGCTACTTTAAGGAACTGTAGGTTCATGTCCACCATGTTCTATCTGTTTCCTTTAAGGAACTGTAGGTTCATGACCACCAGGTTCATGACCACCATGTTCTATCTGCTTCTTTAATGAACTGTAGGTTCATGACCACCATGTTCTACCTGTTTTTTAAGGAAGTATAGATTCATGACCACCATGTTCTATATGCTTCATTAAGGAACTGTAGGTTCATGACCACCCTGTTCTATTTGCTTCTTTAAGGAACTGTAGGTTCATGACCACCATGTTCTATCTGCTTCTTTAAGGAACTGTAGGTTCATGACCACCATGTTCTACCTGTTTTTTAAGGAACTATAGATTCATGACCACCATGTTCTATATGCTTCATTAAGGAACTGTAGGTTCATGACCACCATGTTCTACCTGCTTCTTTAAGGAACTGTAGATTCATGACCACCATGTTCTACCTGTTTCTTTAAGGAACAGCAGGTCAATGACCACCATGTTCTATCTGTGTCCTTGTAGGAACTGTAGGTCCATGACCACCATGTTCTATCTGCTTCTTTAAGGAACTGCAGGTCCATGACCACCATGTTCTATCTGTTTCCTTGTAGGAACTGCAGGTCCATGAGGGCAACACAGACTTCCTCACTTCAGAGTATCGGAACATTCTGGATGAGTCATCCAGTCTCCTGGAGGAGTACAAGAAGCAGCCAGCGCCCCTGGAAAGACTTTATGGTAAGTCTAGTTTTTATATCGGTCCTCTCCGAGTCTTGGCTGTTACTTCATCCTCCCTGCAGGCATGATCACCGACCTCTTCATCGATAAGTTCAAGTTCAAAGGTCAGAATGTGAAAAGCAAAGTGTCGTCACTGCTGGAGATCCTGGATAGTTACGATCTTAAATCCCTCTTGGACTTTTTCAGCGAAGCATAGCTTCTTCATTGCTGATTATTTGTTGACTTCTTTCAAATATCTGTAATAGTTCTATATTTGTGTTAGTAATAAAGTGCTTCATGATCGGCTTTGATTTCAAGGGGAGCTGCACTTTTTTGTGGAAGTCTGTCTATCCTTCACACTCGTTATGAGAGAGCAGAACACAAGAGGTTGTTGTTTTTTTGCATTCTAACCTGTTTAATTACCAAACTGTAGCAGCATCGGTCCGGATTGGCAGACCGGGGTGGTGGTTCCTCTCTTTAAGAAGGGGAACCGGAGGGTGTGTTCCAACTATCCTGGGATCACACTCCTCAGCCTTCCCGGTAAGGTCTATTCAGGTGTACTGGAGAGGAGGCTACGCCGGATAGTCGAACCTCGGATTCAGGAGGAACAGTGTGGTTTTCGTCCTGGTCGTGGAACTGTGGACCAGCTCTATACTCTCGGCAGGGTCCTTGAAGGTGCATGGGAGTTTGCCCAACCAGTCTACATGTGCTTTGTGGACTTGGAGAAGGCATTCGACCGTGTACCCCGGGAAGTCCTGTGGGGAGTGCTCAGAGAGTATGGGGTATCGGACTGTCTTATTGTGGCAGTTCGCTCCCTGTATAATCAGTGTCAGAGCTTGGTCCGCATTGCCGGCAGTAAGTCGGACACGTTTCCAGTGAGGGTTGGACTCCGCCAAGGCTGCCCTTTGTCACCGATTCTGTTCATAACCTTTATGGACAGAATTTCTAGGCGCAGTCAGGGCGTTGAGGGGATCTGGTTTGGTGGCTGCAGGATTAGGTCACTGCTATTTGCAGATGATGTGGTCCTGATGGCTTCCTCCGGCCAAGATCTTCAGCTCTCACTGGATCGGTTCGCAGCCGAGTGTGAAGCGACTGGGATGGGAATCAGCACCTCCAAGTCCGAGTCCATGGTTCTCTCCCGGAAAAGGGTGGAGTGCCATCTCCGGGTTGGGGAGGAGATCTTGCCCCAAGTGGAGGAGTTCAAGTACCTCGGAGTCTTGTTCACGAGTGGGGGAAGAGTGGATCGTGAGATCGACAGGCGGATCGGTGCGGCGTCTTCAGTAATGCGGACGCTGTATCGATCCGTTGTGGTGAAGAAGGAGCTGAGCCGGAAGGCAAAGCTCTCGATTTACCGGTCGATCTACGTTCCCATCCTCACCTATGGTCATGAGCTTTGGGTCATGACCGAAAGGACAAGATCACGGGTACAAGCGGCCGAAATGAGTTTCCTCCGCCGAGTGGCGGGGCTCTCCCTTAGAGATAGGGTGAGAAGCTCTGTCATTCGGGGGGAGCTCAAAGTAAAGCCGCTGCTCCTCCACATCGAGAGGAGCCAGATGAGGTGGTTCGGGCATCTGGTCAGGATGCCACCCGAACGCCTCCCTAGGAAGGTGTTTCGGGCACGTCCGACCGGTAGTAGGCCACGGGGAAGACCCAGGACACGCTGGGAAGACTATCTCTCCCGGCTGGCCTGGGAACGCCTCGGGATCCCCCGGGAGGAGCTGGACGAAGTGGCTGGGGAGAGGGAAGTCTGGGCTTCCCTGCTTAAGCTGCTGCCCCCGCGACCCGACCTCGGATAAGCGGAAGAAGATGGATGGATGGATGGATGGATGATAGCAACATCGTTATTGTAGGAGAGGAACTCTTTTTCTAGTGTACTAACACATTGGCATGCTACGGCAAGAGATAAGCTAGCTTCTACGTCAACATGGAACAGGTTTGAGTGTGTAACGCACAACACTGTGATAGAACACCAATCTGTACTGAGTGACAAACATCATCATATTACAGTATCTGTAAAGTATCATTTAATGTTGTGTTTGTACACAGCTAGTCTATGTACTGGAGTTGTACTAACACCTGCTGTGTGTATCATCAATATAAAGTGTGACTCACTCCATGGACAGTTGTCTCTTTGGTCTCCTGATCCAGCCAGTAGGACCACATCATCTGCAACAAGCAGAGACTTAATCCTGCAGCCACCAAACCGGATCCTCTAAACGCCCAGACTCTGCCTAAAAGTTATAAACAGAACTGGTGACAAAGAGTGGGACTCTCACTGGAAACAGGTCAGACTTACTGACGGACCAAACTGTGAAAGCCGTCATACAGGGAGCTGATACCTCATATGCCTAGAGTTCTCCCCACAGGACTTCCGGAGACATGCTTCTCCAAATCCACAAAGCACATGTAGACTGGTCGGGCACCCTCAAGGACCCTGCCAAGAGTATAGAGCTCGTCCACAGTTCCAGGACAAAACTCCCACTGCTCCTCCTGCATCCGAGGAAGGCTCACAATAGTTGGAACACCCATCCATCCATCCATCCATCCATCTTCTTCCGCTTATCCGAGGTCGGGTCGCGGGGGCAGCAGCCTAAGCAGGGAAGCCCAGACTTCCCTCTCCCCAGCCACTTCGTCCAGCTCCTCCCGGGGGATCCCGAGGCGTTCCCAGGCCAGCCGGGAGACATAGTCTTCCCAACGTGTCCTGGGTCTTCCTCGTGGCCTCCTACCGGTCGGACGTGCCCTAAACACCTCCTTAGGGAGGCGCTCGGGTGGCATCCTGACCAGATGCCCGAACCACCTCATCTGGCTTCTCTCGATGTGGAGGAGCAGCGGCTTTACTTTGAGCTCCCCCCGGATGACAGAGCTTCTCACCCTATCTCTAAGGGAGAGCCCCGCCACCCGGCGGAGGAAACTCATTTCGGCCGCTTGTACCCGTGATCTTGTCCTTTCGGTCATAAACCAAAGCTCATGACCATAGGTGAGGATGGGAACGTAGATCGACCGGTAAATTGAGAGCTTTGCCTTCCGGCTCAGCTCCTTCTTCACCACAACAGATCGATACAGCGTCCGCATTACTGAAGACGCCGCACCGATCCGCCTGTCGATCTCACGATCCACTCTTCCCTCACTCGTGAACAAGACTCCGAGGTACTTGAACTCCTCCACTTGGGGCAAGATCTCCTCCCCAACCCGGAGATGGCACTCCACCCTTTTCCGGGCGAGAACCATGGACTCGGACTTGGAGGTGCTGATTCTCATCCCAGTCGCTTCGCACTCAGCTGCGAACCGATCCAGTGAGAGCTGAAGATCCCGGCCAGATGAAGCCATCAGGACCAAATCATCTGCAAAAAGCAGAGACCTAATCCTGCAGCCACCAAACCGGATCCCCTCAACGCCTTGACTGCGCCTAGAAATTCTGTCCATAAAAGTCATGAACAGAATCGGTGACAAAGGGCAGCCTTGGCGGAGTCCAACCCTCACCGGAAACGTGTCCGACTTACTGCCGGCAATGCGAACCAAGCTCTGACACTGATCATACAGGGAGCGGACCGCCACAATCAGACAGTCCGAAACCCCATACTCTCTGAGCACTCCCCACAGGACTTCCCGAGGGACACGGTCGAATGCCTTCTCCAAGTCCACAAAGCACATGTAGACTGGTTGGGCAAACTCCCATGCACCCTCAAGGACCCTGCCGAGAGTATAGAGCTGGTCCACAGTTCCACGACCAGGACGAAAACCACACTGTTCCTCCTGAATAGAACACACCCTCCTTAAAGAGAGGAACTACCGCCCATCCAGAGACAGCGCCCCTGATGTCTACGCAATGTTGCAGTCTTGTCAACCTAGACCAGACCTGGGCAAATTAAGGCCTGCGGGTCACATGCGGCCCGTTGAGCTTTTCAATCTGGCCCGCCGGACATTCCCGAATAATTTTTTTAGATCTTTAAGATGTAAAGTGTAGCTGCCATTATGATGTGCAGTCATGTTTTCTAATGACCGTAAGTCTTGAACTATACAAAGTATTTCAATGGTTGGAATCTGCGCTTATGGATGATATACCAGTTACTATGGTAATCTAATTAGTTACTATGGTCATCTAATTAGTTACTATGGTCATCTACGTCACAGCAGCTCAGACGAGGCACCAAGCAGTGTGGGCGGGAAGCGTTTCCACAGACGCGGAAGGAGATTTTCACAACAAGGTTCTAAAGCTTAGTGATATATAGAATAGAATAGAAAGTACTTTATTGATCCCTGGGGGGAATTCAGCAAATATCAGATATATCAGATTGTATGTGGGTTTATTTTGTACCCTTCGCGTTCATATTTCACTGTTTGTTGCATTTTTGTTGAGTTTCACTTGATTGTAAAATATGTCGAAATATTTTGTCAATATTCATAGAAAAATGTAAATGTAAAATTCCATTACGTTTTTTAAGGCGGTCTGTCATAACGTTTTTAGCATTCAATCAGACATTATTGTGAGGTCTTGTATTAGTGTTCCTAAAAATAGATATACCGGCCCCCAGACACATTTTTTCTCTAAATGTGGCCCCCGAGTCAAAATAATTGCCTAGGCCTGACATAGACAGTCCGTCAGCAGTCTTAAGGCAGTGTTTTTCAGCCACTGTGCCGCGTGAGATATTGTCTGGTGTGCCGCGGGAAATTATGCAACTTCACCTAATTGGTCCAAAAAATATTTTTTGCAAATCAACAATTATAATCTGCAAATAATGCGCCGTTCCTTAGTGTCTGTGCCGTATAGAGCTTGGCAGGGTAACCATGTAGTACTCCAGTAGGTGGCAGCAGGCAGTTAATTGCTTTGTAGAAGTCGGAACGCGTCCAGGATGGTTTGTCGTGATCCCAATATGCAGAGCACAGCGGGAGACAGCATGCAGGTAAAAAGGTATGTAATGCTTAAAACAAAAATGAACAAAAGGCAAGTCCCGCTAGGAAAAGGCACTGAAGCACAGGGATGGCTATGCAAAACGAAAGTAAAACTGGCTACAAAGTAAACAAAAACAGAATGCTGGACGACAGCAAAGACTTACCGTGTGTGTCTGTACATGGCATGACAATCAACAATGTCCACACAAAGAAGAATGGCGTCCGCACAACTGAAATAGTCTTGATTGCCAATACAAAGCCGGTCAGGCAATAGCACTCCAAGGAAGACGTAAAGCTGCTACAGGAAAACACCAACAAAACAGGAAGAGCACCAAAATAACAGCGCAAGACAGGAACTAAAGCACTACACGCAGGAAAACAACAAACAAACAAAAAAAGACAACCTGGTGGAGTTTCACTTTTTAAAGTTTCTGCTGGTGGTGGTGTTCCTCCATATTTGTTCAATGAAAAAAATGTGCCTTGGCTCAAAAAAGGTTGAAAAACTCTGCCACCCAGGAGTTTTAGAACCACCTTGGAGATAGGAGAACCCACCACAGAGTCCCCAGGCAGACATTTAGGTGGGATTGAGGAGGTCTTATAATAATAATAATAGATTGTATTTGTAAAAAGCACTTTAAATTAAGTAAACAACCTCAAAGTGCTACAGTGAATTAAAAAAATAAAAAGATAATAAAAAAAAATACAAATAAAAAAAACTAGAACAGCCAAATAGCTAAAACTAGTATGCATATATCTAAAAAAAAAAAAGGCTTTTTTAAAAAGAAGGGTTTTTGAGCCTTTTTTTAAAGCATCCACAGTCTGTGGTGCCCTCAGGTGGTCAGGGAGAGCGTTCCACAGACTGGGAGCAGCGGAGCAGAAAGCCCGCTCTCCCATTGTTCGTAGCTTTGTCCTCGGAGGTCGTGTGGAGGATTGTGGGGTGAGTAGTTCTTTGAGGTAGAAGCACAGGGCATTTTTATTTGCCTCATCCCCGCCCCTTGCTTGTTTTCCTAGGCTTTTCTGATGACGCACTGTGACACGTATCTAACTTTTTTTTTGTAATATGTCAACTCCCGATTTATGTAATTTTTTGGTCGGTGACTGCATTTGGCAATTGGTGAGTGACTCCAGCTTTATTTACACATACACCAATTTTCTTTAGAATTGTGTAGAAATATGGGGAAACGACTACAAATATGCGCTTTGTTCACTAACTGTGTTACATAAAAGATCAATTACAATAATGCATCATGTTGGATATAGAGAACATAAAAACCCTTTATTTATTAAATCACAATTATTGAAATTCAACAATTTGGTGCATTTGCAAACAGCTAAAATGATGCACAAAGCAAACTATAACCTGCTAGCCAAGAATGTACAACAATTCTTCTTCAACAAAAGAGGAGAAATATAATCTTAGAGGAAAATCTAATTGAAAACATTTGTATGCACGTACAACACTTAAAACCTTTAGCATAACAGTATACACTTCAGGCTTACACACAAACATGCATCCAAAAAAATATAGAGCTGCGGCCGACCACCATGACCCCGCACTCCCTTCCCTCTGTTGCTAGATATCAGGAGATGTACGTTGTAATATGTATATGTGCTTTGCTATGGAGGTTTTTTCCCACTCCAGTCTAGATTGTATTTTTTTTTTACTCATCCTTCCCCAGCGTTTTACCTTTTTCCCCATCTTTTACGGGACCCATCAGCGTTCCTGTTCCGTAACCCTGTACACCAGTGGTTCTCAAATGGGGGTACGCGTACCCCTGGGGGTACTTGAAGGTATGCCAAGGGGTACGTGAGATTTTTTTTAAATATTCCAAAAATAGCAACAATTCAAAAATCCTTTATAAATATAAATAAAAACTAGGGATGTCCGATAATGGCTTTTTGCCGATATCCGATATTCCGATATTGTCCACTCTTTAATTACCGATACCGATATCAACCGATATATACAGTCGTGGAATTAAAACATTATTATGCCTAATTTGGACAACCAGGTATGGTGAAGATAAGGTACTTTTAAAAAATAATAATAATAATAATATAAATAAATTAACATTTTCTTGAATAAAAAAGAAAGTAAAACAATATAAAAACAGTTACATAGAAACTAGTAATTAATGAAAGTGAGTAAAATTAAGTGTTAAAGGTTAGTACTATTAGTGGACCACAATCATGTGTGCTTACGGACTGTATCCCTTGCAGACTGTATTGATATATATTGATATATAATGTAGGAACCAGAATATTAATAACAGAAAGAAACAACCCTTTTGTGTGAATGAGTGTAAATGGGGGAGGGAGTTTTTTTTGGGTTGGTGCACTAATTGTAAGTGTATCTTGTGTTTTTTATGTTGATTTAATAATAATACAGTGGGGCAAAAAAGTATTTAGTCAGCCACCGATTGTGCAAGTTCTCCCACTTAAAATGATGACAGAGGTCTGTAATTTTCATCATAGGTACACTTCAACTGTGAGAGACAGAATGTGAAAAAAAATCCAGGAATTCACATTGTAGGAATTTTAAAGAATTTATTTGTAAATTATGGTGGAAAATAAGTATTTGGTCACTTCAAACAAGGAAGATCTCTGGCTCTCACAGACCTGTAACTTCTTCGTTAAGAAGCTCTTCTGTCCTCCACTCGTTACCTGTATTAATAGCACCTGTTTGAACTTGTTATCTGTATAAAAGACCCCTGTCCACAGCCTCAAACAGTCAGACTCCAAACTCCACTATGGCCAAGACCAAAGAGCTGTCGAAGGACACCAGGAAAATAATTGTAGACCTGCACCAGACTGTGAAGAGTGAATCTACAATAGGAAAGCAGCTTGGTGTGAAAAAATCAACTGTGGGAGCAATTATCAGAAAATGG
The DNA here is from genome assembly GCF_033978685.3 of Nerophis lumbriciformis. Classification (NCBI taxonomy): domain Eukaryota; kingdom Metazoa; phylum Chordata; class Actinopteri; order Syngnathiformes; family Syngnathidae; genus Nerophis; species Nerophis lumbriciformis. The sequence continues at coordinate 6,539,061 of NC_084563.2, read as the reverse complement.
AAGACATACAAGACCACTGATAATCTCCCTCGATCTGGGGCTCCACGCAAGATCTCATCCCGTGGTGTCAAAATGATCATGAGAACGGTGAGCAAAAATCCCAGAACCACACGGGGGGACCTGGTGAATGACCTGCAGAGAGCTGGGACCAAAGTAACAAAGGTTACCATCAGTAACACACTACGCCGACAGGGAATCAAATCCTGCAGTGCCAGATGTGTCCCCTTGCTTAAGCCAGTGCATGTCCAGGCCCGTCTGAAGTTTGCCAGAGAGCACATGGATGATACAGCAGAGGATTGGGAGAATGTCATGTGGTCAGATGAAACCAAAATAGAACTTTTTGGTATAAACTCAACTTGACGGTTTGGAGGAAGAAGAATACTGAGTTGCATCCCAAGAACACCATACCTACTGTGAAGCATGGGGGTGGAAACATCATGCTTTGGGGCTGTTTTTCTGCTAAGGGGACTGGCCGACTGATCCATGTTAAGGAAAGAATGAATGGGGCCATGTATCGTGAGATTTTGAGCCAAAACCTCCTTCCATCAGTGAGAGCTTTGAAGATGAAACGTGGCTGGGTCTTCCAGCATGACAATGATCCCAAACACACCGCCCGGGCAATGAAGGAGTGGCTCCGTAAGAAGCATTTGAAAGTCCTGGAGTGGCCTAGCCAGTCTCCAGACCTCAATCCCATAGAAAATCTGTGGAGGGAGTTGAAAGTCCGTGTTGCTCGGCGACAGCCCCAAAACATCACTGCTCTCGAGAAGATCTGCATGGAGGAATGGGCCAAAATACCAGCTACTGTGCGTGCAAACCTGGTAAAGACCTATAGTAATCGTTTGACCTCTGTTATTGCCAACAAAGGTTATATTACAAAGTATTGAGTTGAATTTTTGTTATTGACCAAATACTTATTTTCCACCATAATTTACATATAAATTCTTTAAAAATCCTACAATGTGAATTCCTGGATTTTTTGTTCACATTCTGTCTCTCACAGTTGAAGTGTACCTATGATGAAAATTACAGACCTCTGTCATCACTTTAAGTGGGAGAACTTGCACAATTGGTGGCTGACTAAAAACTTTTTTGCCCCACTGTAATTTAAAAAAAAAACGATACCGATAATTTCCGATATTACATTTTAACGCATTTATCGGCAGGCCGATATTATCGGACATCTCTAATAAAAACCTATCTTTTTTTCCCAAACAGTTCAAGAAAGACCACTACAAATGAGCAATATTGTGCACTGTTATACAATTGAATAAATCAGAAACTGATGACATAGTGCTGTATTTTACTTGTTTATCTCTTTTTTTCAACCAAAAATGCTTTGCTCTGATTAGGGGGTACTTGAATTAAAAAAAATTCACAGGGGGTACATCACTGAAAAAAGGTTGAGAACCACTGCTGTACTGCTTGTTTGTCTAGTCTTGAACGGGTTTGTGCTGAAAACAAAGTTTCGTTGTACTTGTGCAATGACAATAAAGACCTATCTATCTATCTATCTATCTATCTATCTATGTGGAACAGTGGCGGATGCTGCTCTCTCAAGGAGGGGAAGCTCAATTTGGGCCTACATCGTAAAATGTGTTGATTTATTTAAATATAAATTCTACACTCCGTTCCTTTTGAAGAAAGTGATCTGTGACCCTGTCGTACCAAGAAGGCGTCCTCTCAATGGCCATGCCTTGGCCCACGGTGTTGCGGGTGTAAGACTTGGGCCGCTTTAAACAGGAGAAGCTCCTCTTTACACCTGCAGACGGAGCTCCAATCGTTGCCAATAGTTTGTAGACCTGTGTGCATTATAAAAGTATGTTTGTTGTTGAATAAAAAATAAACATTCAAATGATCTGCCATTATGCGCGGCTTGCTACTGGCGCGTGGTTAGTGCGAAGTGTGAGTGCTTTGAGACGGTGGAGGAGCTCAGCAGCACCCGCTGTCAGAAACTGCAGAGTGAAAGAAGTCCGTCTCCAAACACAAAAAAACACCAGAAATAGAAGCTGTATTGGTCGCTAGTCGTTTTTTTTAACAGAAAATGTCGCTAAGAGGATCAGGAAAGTCTTTGCTTCAACTCAGAACAACATAATGAATATATTGAAAAATGAACTAAACACCAAAATTGGAAATCTACCCCAACCGAGTCCGTTAAAGTATGCTTTTTTTTTTTTGTCGACGTAAACCAAAATGTCCGACTTCCTGTTCCTTTTCCGGTATGGGTTCTTGAGACTTTTATGTGCCTCCTGTCATGATAAACATCTCCTGCAAATTGGGTGTCGATACGTAAAAACTGGTGGGATGGGCTATTTTTTTATTTATTATTATTTTAAAGGTGGCGCTAAAGAGACAATTTAAAAATGTCATTTTTGGGACACAAAAATCTTAAATTCTGCAAAACATGGGGACTTTCCGTATACGTTAAGGGCCCCAAAAAGACGTCCAAACGTATATTAAAAAAAAAAAATGAAGCTTCAATAGGGCCCTTGTGGGCCCTTGCTTGGGCCCTAATAACCTAATAATACTTCCTCAGTGGCCTAGTGTTTGGAGTGTCCGCCCTGAGATGGGTAGGTTGTGAGTTCAAACCCCGGCCGAGTCATACCAAAGACTAAAATAAAATAGGAGCCATTACCTCCCTGCTTGGCACTCAGCATCAAGGGTTGGAATTGGGGGTTGAATCACCAAAAATGATTCCCGGGCGCGGCCACCGCTGCTGCTCACTGCTCCCCTCATCTCCCAGGGGGTGAACAAGGGCAGGGGCACCGAAAAGGGGGGGTAAAGGAGACGGATTCTAGGGGCCCATGATGGAGGGGGGCTCAGAGAGGCCCCTAATGATGATGAAATTATAATACAGAAAAAATAATGACACTGTGTTGGGGGCCCTGTAAAGATTCTTTTCATGGAGCCCAAAATCCCTAGCAGCGCCCCTGAACAAGGGGATGGGTCAAATGCAGAGGACAAATTTCACCACACCTAGTGTGTGTGTGTGTGTGTGTGACAAACATTGGTACTTTAACTTATCTTCTTCCCCATCCCTTTCAGGCAAAACTGGACAATCATGAATTACATACTATACATTACCTTTTGCACTATATTAATTTATATTATTATGTGTTGTCAATTTTGTACTTTTTTATGTTATTGCCTGAAATAAATAAATAAATAAAATGGAAAAAAAAAAATGTTTTGTATATCTGTGTTGGCCCTGCCTGTGATGAGGTGGCGACTTGTCCAGGGTGTACCCCGCCTCCCGCCCGATTGTAGCTGAGATAGGCTCCGGGCGCCCCCCCGCGACCCCAAAGGGAATAAGCGGTAGAAAATGGATGGATGGATGCAGGGGCGCCGAAAAGGGGGGGTAAAGGAGACGGATTCTAGGGGCCCATGATGGAGGGGGGCCCAGAGAGGCCCCTAATGATGATGAAATAGATACAGAATAAGATACATAAATAAATAATAATAATAAATAAATAATAAATAATAAATAAATAAATAAATAAAATGGAAAAAAAAATAGTTTGTATATCTGTGTTGGCCCTGCCTGTGATGAGGTGGCGACTTGTCCAGGGTGTACCCGGCCTTCCGCTCGAATGCAGCTGAGATAAGCTCCAGCACCCACCGCCCCCTCCAAAAGGGACAAGCGGTAGAAACTGGATGGATGTATGGATGGATGAAGTGAACCCGCCAGGCGCTTCTCAAAGCGGTTTTGAATTTGTAATCATCCTCGTTTGTCCTAATTTGGCTTCCGTACGCCCGTGACGTCACTAGCCAGGCGGCGCTGCGATTGGCCCGTTTCAATCCTCGCGGGCTACTTGAACGAGAGCAAAGTGTTTGTCGGCTGCGACGCCTCGTCCGCAACATGACGGCGCCATAATCTTGCTCCTTAAATTCACCTTTTTTGTTGAAATATTTCTCTTTTTGATTATTTAATTTGGCCTTTTTTTTTTTGGAACACAGTATTGTTCAACTTTCTTGCGTCCCTCGCAGACAACTAGCGTTAGCCTTCTTGTTCCGTTTTTAACGTTGGCCGCACTATTTGTTGCTTAGTTTTTTTATAACTTGTAGCAAAGGTGAGTTTTTTTTAACTTGTAGAAAAGGTGAGTTTTTTTTTTTTATAACTTGTAGTTCGCCAAAAGGTTAGTTTTGCTAAGTAGTAGCCAGCATGTCGCTGAGTAGCCGCAGTCAGACGGGCTCCATGAACGACGAGAACACGCTGTCCAGGCTGCGGGGCTTCTTGAAGCCCAAAGCCGAGAACCAGGAGAATGTTCCGCCCAAGCAGCCAGCGACGACCCACAGAACCGTGCTGGGAGCCCTGCAGAACCAGAACCAGAACCAGCAGAACCAGAGCAAAGCGCCGAAGCCGCGGGCTATCAAGCAGGTCTGTTTCCGCTTTGTTAGTTAGCCTCATGCTAAGCTAACGGTGCTCTTTTGTTGCCACTTTTATGTTCCAACATTCACTTATTCCACGTCACGATAATACTAACACGCGTGTAATTCTTCTTTTCACTTTATTCAGCCTATCCGCCATTTCAACACAACCACGCACGCTATGAACTAGACATGTGATGGCTAACAAGCCTTTGAAATGAAAATGATCGTTAAAAGCCGTCATTGATAACACTTCAATACATGAACAGAATCGTTTTTTTATTGCCATTGTTGGAGAACTAAGAATTGTTCTTGGTGCAACATAAAACAGAATAAGTAACAAAATGAGCTGTAACTTCAATACATAAACAGACTGGAGCCGGAATTTGATTGAGACTTTTCTTAGTAGATTGCACAGTACACTTCAAAAACAAGGGAAAAAAATACAAAAGTTAAAGGCATTTTACTTCAATCAATCAATCAATGTTTATTTATATAGCCCTAAATCACAAGTGTCTCAAAGGGCTGCACAAGCCACAACGACATCCTCGGTACAGAGCCCCACATAAGGGCAAGGAAAAACTCACCCCAATGGGATGTCAGTGTGAATGACTGAGAAACCTTGGAGAGGACCGCATATGTGGGTAACCCCCCCCAGGGGAGACCGAAAGCAATGGATGTCGAGTGGGTCTGACATAATATTGTGAAAGTCCAGTCCATAGTGGATCCAACATAATAGTGAGAGTCCAGTCCATAGTGGATCTAACATAATATTGTGAGTCCAGTCCATAGTGTATCTAATAGTGAGAGTCCAGTCCATAGTGTATCTAATAGTGAGAGTCCAGTCCATAGTGGATCTAACATAATAGTGAGAGTCCAGTCCATAGTGGATGTAACATAATATTGTGAGAGTCCAGTCCATAGTGGATGTAACATAATATTGTGAGAGTCCAGTCCATAGTGGATCCAACAAAATAGTGAGAGCCCAGTCCATAGTGGGTCTAACATAATAGTGAGAGTCCAGTCCATAGTGGATCTAATAGTGAGAGTCCAGTCCATAGTGTATCTAATAGTGAGAGTCCAGTCCATAGTGTATCTAATAGTGAGAGTCCAGTCCATAGTGAATCTAATATAATAGTGAGAGTCCAGTCCATAGTGGATGTAACATAATATTGTGAGAGTCCAGTCCATAGTGGATGTAACATAATATTGTGAGAGTCCAGTCCATAGTGGATCTAACATAATAGTGAGAGTCCAGTCCATAGTGGATCTAATATAATAGTGAGAGTCCAGTCCATAGTGGATCTAACATAATAGTGAGAGTCCAGTCCATAGTGGATCTAATATAATAGTGAGAGTCCAGTCCATAGTGGATCTAATATAATAGTGAGAGTCCAGTCCATAGTGGATCTAATATAATAGTGAGAGTCCAGTCCATAGTGGATCTAACATAATAGTGAGAGTCCAGTCCATAGTGGATCTAACATAATAGTGAGAGTCCAGTCCATAGTGGATCTAACATAATATTGTGAGTCCAGTCCATAGTGGATCTAATAGTGAGAGTCCAGTCCATAGTGGATCCAACATAATAGTGAGAGTCCAGTCCATAGTGGATCTAACATAATATTGTGAGTCCAGTCCATAGTGGATCTAATAGTGAGAGTCCAGTCCATAGTGGATCTAACATAATATTGTGAGTCCAGTCCATAGTGGATCTAATAGTGAGAGTCCAGTCCATAGTGTATCTAATAGTGAGAGTCCAGTCCATAGTGAATCTAATATAATAGTGAGAGTCCAGTCCATAGTGGATCTAACATAATAGTGAGAGTCCAGTCCATAGTGGATGTAACATAATATTGTGAGTCCAGTCCATAGTGTATCTAATAGTGAGAGTCCAGTCCATAGTGGATCTAACATAATAGTGAGAGTCCAGTCCATAGTGGATCTAACATAATAGTGAGAGTCCAGTCCATAGTGGATCTAACATAATATTGTGAGTCCAGTCCATAGTGGATCTAATAGTGAGAGTCCAGTCCATAGTGTATCTAATAGTGAGAGTCCAGTCCATAGTGGATCTAACATAATAGTGAGAGTCCAGTCCATAGTGGATGTAACATAATAGTCTGAGAGTCCAGTCCATAGTGGATGTAACATAATATTGTGAGAGTCCAGTCCATAGTGGATCTAACATAATAGTGAGAGTCCAGTCCATAGTGGGTCTAACATAATAGTGAGAGTCCAATCCATAGTGTATCTAATAGTGAGAGTCCAGTCCATAGTGGATCTAACATAATAGTGAGAGTCCAGTCCATAGGGGATCTAACATAATAGTGAGAGTCCAGTCCATAGTGGATCTAACATAATAGTGAGAGTCCAGTCCATAGTGGATCTAACATAATAGTGAGAGTCCAGTCTAGTGATGGGTTGGTGAGGCGTCATGAAGCGTTTCGACACATTGCAAAACTGTACTGATACTGTGTCGATACTGTGTCACTAAATACTGACATCTGCTGGACATTACAAATCCCTACAGGCAACCTATGGACCGACTCAACTGACACTGATTTTATGACCTAGTACAGGTAAAAGCCAGTAAATTAGAATATTTTGAAAAACTTGATTTATTTCAGTAATTGCATTCAAAAGGTGTAACTTGTACATTATATTTATTCATTGCACACAGACTGATGCATTCAAATGTTTATTTCATTTAATTTTGATGATTTGAAGTGGCAACAAATGAAAATCCAAAATTCCGTGTGTCACAAAATTAGAATATTACTTAAGGCTAATACAAAAAAGGGATTTTTAGAAATGTTGGCCAACTGAAAAGTATGAAAATGAAAAATATGAGCATGTACAATACTCAATACTTGGTTGGAGCTCCTTTTGCCTCAATTACTGCGTTAATGCGGCGTGGCATGGAGTCGATGAGTTTCTGGCACTGCGCAGGTGTTATGAGAGCCCAGGTTGCTCTGATAGTGGCCTTCAACTCTTCTGCGTTTTTGGGTCTGGCATTCTGCATCTTCCTTTTCACAATACCCCACAGATTTTCTATGGGGCTAAGGTCAGGGGAGTTGGCGGGCCAATTTAGAACAGAAATACCATGGTCCGTAAACCAGGCACGGGTAGATTTTGCGCTGTGTGCAGGCGCCAAGTCCTGTTGGAACTTGAAATCTCCATCTCCATAGAGCAGGTCAGCAGCAGGAAGCATGAAGTGCTCTAAAACTTGCTGGTAGACGGCTGCGTTGACCCTGGATCTCAGGAAACAGAGTGGACCGACACCAGCAGATGACATGGCACCCCAAACCATCACCCAACCATGCAAATTTTGCATTTCCTTTGGAAATCGAGGTCCCAGAGTCTGGAGGAAGACAGGAGAGGCACAGGATCCACGTTGCCTGAAGTCTAGTGTAAAGTTTCCACCATCAGTGATGGTTTGGGGTGCCATGTCATCTGCTGGTGTCGGTCCACTCTGTTTCCTGAGATCCAGGGTCAACGCAGCCGTCTACCAGCAAGTTTTAGAGCACTTCATGCTTCCTGCTGCTGACCTGCTCTATGGAGATGGAGATTTCAAGTTCCAACAGGACTTGGCGCCTGCACACAGCGCAAAATCTACCCGTGCCTGGTTTACGGACCATGGTATTTCTGTTCTAAATTGGCCCGCCAACTCCCCTGACCTTAGCCCCATAGAAAATCTGTGGGGTATTGTGAAAAGGAAGATGCAGAATGCCAGACCCAAAAACGCAGAAGAGTTGAAGGCCACTATCAGAGCAACCTGGGCTCTCATAACACCTGAGCAGTGCCAGAAACTCATGGACTCCATGCCACGCCGCATTAACGCAGTAATTGAGGCAAAAGGAGCTCCAACCAAGTATTGAGTATTGTACATGCTCATATTTTTCATTTTCATACTTTTCAGTTGGCCAACATCTCTAAAAATCCCTTTTTTGTATTAGCCTTAAGTAATATTCTAATTTTGTGACACACGGAATTTTGGATTTTCATTTGTTGCCACTTGAAATCATCAAAATTAAATGAAATAAACATTTGAATGCATCAGTCTGTGTGCAATGAATAAATATAATGTACAAGTTACACCTTTTGAATGCAATTACTGAAATAAATCAAGTTTTTCAAAATATTCTAATTTACTGGCTTTTACCTGTATATACAATAATATAAACCAAGTCATTGTATTTCATTTAGGATTATTTCATATCTTCATTTAAATAAATATATTTTTTATCTTTTTTAGATACCGTCAATAAAAAATGTGAACATGTATCATAACATGGAAATCTAAGAGAATGTGTTGTGAATGAGGATGCTTGTGGACTGGGATTTTTTTTTAAATTTTTTACACATTTTTATTTAAAAAAAACAGTTTTTCCAACGTATTCAATTTTAGACTATTTCTTTCATTGATTGAGACTTTTATTAGTAGGTTGCACAGTGAAGTACATATTCCGTACAATTGACCACTAAATGGTAACACCCCAATAAGTTTTTCAACTTGTTTAAGTCGGGGTCCACTTAAATTGATTAATGATACAGATATATACTATCATCATAATACAGTCATCACACAAGTTAATCATCAGAGTATATACATTGAATTATTTACATTATTTACAATCCGGGGTGTGGGATAGAGAGGGGGGGGGTTAGGTTTGGTTGATATCAGCACTTCAGTCGTCTCTTCTTAGTTATTATTTCTCCGGCTGTAGAAAAGAGCCGCTCACAGGGCACAGAGGAGGCGGGAGTGCGACACAGTTCGCGTATCGGTCACGTGACCAAAACAGCTCATGATCGGTCACGTGACTTTCTAAAAGCGGTACGCGCACCGACACAGGGTTTCGCTCTATGAGCTCGACGCATGCGCCGATGCATCGGTGTTGCCGGACCCATCACTAGTCCAGTCCATAGTGGATCCAACATAATAGTGAGAGAGTCCAGTCCATAGTGGATCTAACATAATAGTGAAAGTCCAGTCCATAGTGGATCTAACATAATAGTGAGAGAGTCCAGTCCATAGTGGATCTAACATAATAGTGAGAGAGTCCAGTCCATAGTGGATCTAACATAATAGTGTGAGAGTCCAGTCCATAGTGGATCTAACATAATAGTGTGAGTCCAGTCCATAGTGGATCCAACATAAAAGTGAGAGAGTCCAGTCCATAGTGGATCTAACATAATAGTGAAAGTCCAGTCCATAGTGGATCCAACATAATAGTGAGAGTCCAGTCCATAGTGGATCTAACATAATAGTGAAAGTCCAGTCCATAGTGGATCCAACATAATAGTGAGAGTCCAGTCCATAGTGGATCTAACACAATAGTGAGAGTCCAGTCCATAGTGGATCTAACATAATAGTGAGAGTCCAGTCCATAGTGGATCTAACATAATAGTGAAAGTCCAGTCCATAGTGGATCCAACATAATAGTGAGAGTCCAGTCCATAGTGGGGCCAGCAGGAAACCATCCCGAGCTGGAGACGGGTCAGCAGCGCAGAGATGTCCCCAACCGATGCACAGGCGAGCGGTCCACCCCGGGTCCCGACTCTGGACAGCCAGCACTTCATCCATGGCCACCGGACCTGTGCCCCCTCCACAAGGGAGAGGGGGCAGAGGAGAAAAGAAACTGCAGATCAACTGGTCCTAAAGTTTAAAGTACCAATGATTGTCACGCACACACTCGGTGTGGTAAAATGTGTCCTCTACATTTGATCCATCCCCTTGTTCACCCCCTGGGAGGTGAGGGGAGCAGTGGGCAGCAGCGGAGGCCGCGCCCGGGAATCATTTTTGGTTATTTAACCCCCAATTCCAACCCTTGATGCTGAATGCCAAGCAGGGAGGTAATGCGTCCCATTTTTATAGTCTTTGGTATGACTCGGCCGGGGTTTGAACTCCCAACCTACCGATCTCAGGGACACTCTAGCCACTAGGCCACTGAGTAAAAAGGGGGTCTATTAAAAGGCTAGAGTATACAAATGAGTTTTAAGATGGGACTTAAATGAGGTAGCATCTCTAACTGTTACCAGGAGGGCATTCCATAGTACTGGAGCTCCAATACAAAATGCTCTATAGCCCGCAGACTTTTTTTTTTTTTTTTTTACTTGAACTAAGCAAAATGATCTGCCAATAGAACAAGAAAATTTGGCTTGTCAAGACTTTCCAAAACAAGTAAAATTAGCTAACCTCAATGAACCCAAAAATACCTTTTTTAAAATAAGGTTTTTCTCACTAATAACAAGTGCACTTTTCTTGATAGAAAAAACAAATATGAGACCTTTTTTTCTCTATGTTGAAAAATATTCTTAAATTTAAGTAAATGCTAGTGCCATTATCTTGACATAATGATATGCGCTCGGCATTACATTTCTTGCATTTTGCCATTGATAACATGACATCGTCGCGCCAAGTGCGTGCTCTTTTAGTCAATTAGTGCGCTATATATATATATATATATATATATATAACTAGTAATTTTGAAGAATTTATCTGAATGTGCATGAACTATTTCTGTTCGAAATTGTTTGAAATGTTAAATGTTTAAATATCAACTGTCAGTTTGCTGTACTGTGCCAACTGTACTACTATACGAGTACGTATGCTCTATTGTTGAAAATAAAACTGCAAAGTCCATTTGGCTGTCATCTGTTTTAATTATGAGACACAATTGTGTCAAAGTAATGATTTTTTATTTCATGCTTGATATAAGAAATTCTTACTTTGAAAAAGTAGTTTTATACTCGTGAGTGTTGATGACACAGCTTTGCAACAGTTGATATTCTAGTTTCAAGCATGTTTTACTCAATATAGGTCATCAAATCTCAGCAACAAGCTGTAATATCTTACTGAGATCATTTAGGACCAAAACAAGTAAAACACTCTAACATCAAATCTGCTTAGTGAGAAGAATGATCTTATCAGACAGAAAATAAGCAAATATCACCCTTATTTGACATTTAATATTACTTAGATTTCAGTTTTCGCAGTGTACCGGTTAGGGATGTCCCGATCCAGGTTTTTGCACTTCCGATCCGATACCGATATTGTTTTTGCATTTCAGATACCGATACTGGCCTATCCGAGCATGTATTAAAGTTAAAAGTTATTTAGCCTACGGTACTTAGTTGTCAGAATCATGTTGAAAAGGGTTTTAGTACTCTTGATAACAACTAGCCAGCTGAATTAGGGGAGTTTGAATAATACACAATGGTTGGTAACAAGAAACTGACCTGTTTATTCAAGGATAAACACAAAATAGACAAAATTATACATGACAAACAGAAATGGCATCATTGAACTAGGGCTGGGCGATATGGCCTTTTTTTAATATTGCGATATTTTAAGGCCATATTGCGATACACAATATATATCTCGATATTTTGCCTTAGCCTTGAACGAACACTTGATGCATATAATCACAGCAGTATGATGATTCTATGTGTTTTGATTGATTGATTGAGACTTTTATTAGTACGTTGCACAGTGAAGTACATATTCCGTACAATTGACCACTAAATGGTAACACCCCAATAAGTTTTTCAACTTGTTTAAGTCGGGGTCCACTTAAATTGATTCATGATACAGATATATACTATAAGATATATACTATTATCATAATACAGTCATCACACAAGATAATCACATTGAATTATTTACATTATTTATAATCCAGGGTGTGGAGGGGGGCGCCTGATGTCAAAAAGACAGCCAAAAGAGTTTGATATGAGAATAAATCTAAAGTTAAAATATAGGGTAGAAATGCACCCATTTGCAGGAAATGTATTCTTGATTTTCAAAATGTTCTTTCAAGGCTTGCATGTCTACATTAAAACATTCTTCTTCATACTGCATTAATATATGCTACGTTTAAACTTTCATGCAGAGAAGGAAATCACAACTAAATAGATCACTAATTTTTTCATACGGTGTTGATGTGGAAATTTTGATGGTGTGGAGTCTGGACGTGTGGCACCGAATGGAGATAAGCGTCTCGACAGACGTCACAATATTTGAACAAGGATGACGAAAACTGTTTTCTCTGTCGTGTCCGTGTGTCGAAAATTGTTATGCGCTTATTTTTTATTTGATTTTGTGCGTGGCATAGATTTGCCGTGCGCAGAGGACGCTTGAGCAGGCGCGCACCTTTAGCGGCTGCGCTAGCATCACAGCTAACGTTAGCCATGCCGCTACCTCGCTCTCTGCTGGGAGAGGACGTATACGTATGTGACGTATGACGTGACAGTATGTGACGTATGACGTGACAGTATGTGACGTGTGTAAGAAGGTGCGCTCACTGTCTGTGAGAGGGAGACACAGGAAAGAGTGAGAAGAGCCTGTCGTGTAATGCCAGCAGCTAAAAGCAACTGCGTGAGAATTCACAGACGTGTGGATGTGTTGAAGGTGTGCTGGAAAATGCGGAACGGAAAATACGGAGCAGCAGAAAAGTGGAGTGTATTATTTAAATAGGTGCGTTGGAAAACACGGACCGGAGTTTTTTTTTAAACTGGATCTGGATCGGCATTTTCCCATGCCTTGCCGAGACGCAATTTTTGGCAAATATCGGCAGCCGATCCGATCCAAATATCGGATCGGGACATCCCTAGTACCGGTACATATTCCGTGCAATTGACCACCCCAATAAGTTTTTCAACTTGCCTATGAAGCAGACCTGGGCAAATGAAGGCCCGGGGGCCACATGCGGCCCGTTAAACCTTTCAATCTGGCCCGCCGGACATTCTCAAATAATTTTTTTTAGATGTTTAAGATGTAAATAGGCGTGTAACGGTACACAATTTCAGTTCGGTACGTACCTCGGTTTAGAGGTCACGGTGCGGTTCATTTTCGGTACAGTAAGAAAATAACAAAATATAAATTTTCTGGTTATTTATTTACCAAAATGTGTAAACAGTGGCTTTATCCTTATAATGTTGGGAACACTAATAATTCTGCCCAAAAATAGACATGGCTCTGTGTTCCAATTCAATTATTTAGTGTCTCTGGATCTTGTTTAAATCTCAGCTCAGATAATAGAGTTCTTGGAGAAAGGTTTTGGAGAGTAAAGCAGTACAGTCCATGTGCTGCGGTTAAGGGTGAAAATGTGTAGAGGGTTGGTTGGAGAGCCTCCTACCAGTCCAGACAGAACAGGTGGTGGGGTTCCTGGCTGGAATCTCCCAAGAACGATCCTTGGACTAGATGCTTTTTTTTTTCCTTAGCTCGCCATCATAAAGAGAAGCCTGGCTTGTGTAAGAACCAGGACCATTCTTATAAATCCATGTGTACACAAATCAAATATCTTCTTTAAATAACACTAATTGCATTATAAAGTATTCAGAACAGGTTCTAGTTTTTTCCTCAATATTGTACAATATAAATCAACATACATGTCAGAATCACAATATGCAATATAGTGCTAAAATAACTATTAACAGCATAAATATGACCTATACAATTCGGTCAGTGCACTGAACGTGCTTATTATCAAACACATTCAAAAGTACATTCAGTACACAATAGTTATCATTGGGGTGAGTTTTTCCTTGCCCTTATGTGGGCTTTGTACCGAGGACGTCCTTGTGGCTTGTGCAGCCCTTTGAGACACTTGCATACCTGCCAACTACTCCGGTTTTCCCGTAATTCGTACGGTTTTCATCAACCTATTCCGGGTTACGGTTGCAGTGATAAAAAATACGGTTTTCATTAATTAAAAAAAAAAGGGTGAAAACTACGCGAATTGCACCTTGTGCAGACAAGATTTTTCGATCGGACACGGAGGAATTAGCGATGTAAAAGACCACGTTGGGACAAAAAAACAAGTCTAATGCCGTTGCTAGCGATACAAGTGGAAAACTTTCAACGTTTTTCGTCGCCCAAACAGATTCTTTGGATGTGATAAATGCCGAAGTTTTATTTACGGAGGCAATAATTGAGCATGGACTTCCAATCGCACTGGCTGATCACATGGGACAGTTAAATGTTTGTAATGCAACCTTTAAAAATCATTACGCGGTGATCGCGGTCCCAAAAATAAACTTTTCTTGCATGATAATGTCCAGAAAAATTTGCTTTATATTACTATAAAGTTAAAAGTTAAAGTACCAATGATTGTCACACACACACTAGGTGTGGCGAGATTATTCTCTGCATTTGACCCATCACCCTTGATCACCCCCTGGGAGGTGAGGGGAGCAGAGTCCTTTTAACGAATGAGTTTGATGGTTTATCACAAACCTTAAATGAAAGAAGTCCTTTGTTCTCCTGCACCGCATGCGCTTTGGCCTTGCTTCGTGTTTGGTGCGCAATCCTGTCGGCTGTATTTCACAGCACGACATACTGTTAAAAGTGTTTATACTATTTATGCTTTAAAGTCCAAGTTGAAGAAATCTTGTTAAATGTTGACAGCATAACTACCAAAATACAGAAGTATGTCCTTAATATTTTTGCAGTGCTATTTCTGTTGAAAAGTTCAAATGATTACATTAGAGATGTGATGTGCCACTTTTCAAGTGTCTGATGGCTTCAATTAATTTTCATGAATTTTTCATATTTTGAATTCTTTTGAAAGGCTTACAAAAAAACTACATTTGAATTGTAATTCCATGCTATTGACAGGACTATTAATTTTAATGAAGTTAGCTTACCATGTTTACAATATGATAATTGTGATAGAAATGTGAATTTTAGGCACAGAATATTTTTTACAATTGAACAAGGCAGTAGATTATACAAGCTTGGACAGAAAGTTAATGACACCAATTTTTTTTTTTAATGGAATTGTTTAGTACTGTTTTACCATTTGTTTACTGTAAAAAGTGTTTATACTTTCAATTAACAAATTGAAGTCTTGTGAAAGGTTGACAGGATAACTGGCATTGACTGTCAAAATAATTTCAAACTATTGAAGTTAGCTTACAGAATAAACATGTCAATCAACCCATATGATTTTTGCTGTAATATTTTTGTTTTGAAAAGTCACTGTGACTGATAGAAAAGTGATGGTTTTAGCAACATTTTAACCTGTCTGAATGCTAATAATCATTTTGCGTCGGGGGGCGAAGCCCTGAACCCTCCACCAGGACTTTGTCCTGGACCTACCGGGGCCTGCGGCCCTTGGACCCTGGCTACTAGGTTTTTCTGATTTCAAAAGTTGGCAGGTATGCACTTGTGATTTAGGGCTATATAAATAAACATTGATTGATTGATTGAAGTCATAGACCTTGTATATGGACGATTGAGAATATGCCACAAAGACTGTTGCAATGACACAATGGAAGAAAGACTAATATATTTTCATAAACATGGACTCACCAACTGCGCTTCTACAGTCACACACAGCTTAATGACAAAAAATCCGGCGCTGGTAGTCTGCTCTATAAAGTTAACAAATAGGCATTTAGTTTAGAATCCCGTCAGCACAATATTTCGGGTGAAAACGAGAATAAAAACGTACCTCCAGCAGAAATTAAATCTGTCTACTGGCCACTTCCTGCTACAGGCTTGTAAGCACAGCTGATTGGACCGCGGCGGTCACGTGACGAGGGAGAGCTACCTGCTCTCCCTCGTCACGTGACAAAGAGATGATGATGATGACTACTATAGGATGACCTATCCTATCCTAGGTTTACGACTTCTAATTTTGTAGTCCGTTTTTCATCATAATGTGTTGCTTTTAGGGGTGTAACGGTACACAAAAAATGTTGGTTCGGTACGTACCTCGGTTTAGAGGTCACGGTTCGGTTCATTTTCAGTACAATAAGAAAACAACAAAATATACATTTTTGGGTTATTTACCAAATTTGCAAAATCTTCCACCAAAAATATTTTTCTTAGTGGAATATTTGATGTGAAGTAATGGGAACCTTGGATAGGTCAATAATTCATAATAACATTGATTTTGATTCAATATTATGTTATGAGCAATGACAGTTTGAAAGAAAAAAACCCAGCTTTGTTTTATTAGTCAACATTGCAACTTTTTCTAAATTACATTTAACCTTTTTTATTTGACTTTTGTTATGTTTTTGTTTATTTTAATAGTATTTTTAGAATGTGCCGTGGGCCTTTAAAACATTAGCTGTGGGCCGCAAATGGCCTTCGGGGCACACTTTTGACACCCCTGCTATAGATAATAAAAAATGAAATGTGATAAATCTATGGATAAAAAGCATAACTCTCTCTCTCTCTCTGTCTCTGCCCCTCCCTCACCAATGCTGCTGCGCGCACAATTTGTTTTGTTTTTAACCCCTTCTTAACCCTGAACGTACATTGAAAATACACGCAACCCTAACTGAAAATGCCGGACATTTGAGGCATTTAAGAAACTCCGCCCGGACAGCTCCACAAAAGAGGACATGTCCGGTGAAAAGAGGACGTATGGTCAGTCTATCCTAGCCCATTAGCTGCTAGCATGCCGGTGTGCATTGTTTACACAACGTGCGTTACGCTACTTAATATGTCCGTGTGGAAACTCGTTCGGTACACCTCCGGAAGCCCGTACCGAAACGGTTCAATACAATTACACGTACCGTTACACTCCTAGTTGCTTTCATTTCTAATTGCATTTAAATTTAGATTTTTTACCAGGGGTAATAATCTTGCAATTGTTGCTGTTTTTGTTAGGAGTCCTCACAGCCGCTTTCTTGCAAAAATGAAGAGCTCTGCAAAGTCTCGTCCAAGCAGACCTTCCAGGTCCACGTGGACGAAGCAGTGGGCGCCTGTGTCAAGAAGCATCGCGGCACAGAGGCCACCAAAGTGGCGGAGGATCTGCCCCTAAAGGTGGACCATGCCGTCACCCGTCTGCGGCAACCACTGGCCATGCTGGAAATTCCTGCGGCCATGGACGTCAGTTTTGGTATGTGCCCTCACCCAGACTATCCAAGACTTTAAGACTAATCGTGTACTTGAACTTGTGTAGACTCTTCCATGGACATGTCTCAACTCATGGCTATGAGTTGTTGTTTTTTTTTTGTTTGTTTTTTCCTTGGCCTCATTCTGGACCCCCCCTCCGTCAGCGATCCTGTTCTGTCTCCCTGTAATGTTTGTCTGAGCTTGAATGGGATTGTGCTGAAAATTTTCATTTCCCCTCGGGGTTAGTGCGTCTGCCTCACAATACGAAGGTCCTGAGTAGTCGTGAGTTCAATCCCGGCCTCGAGATCTTTCTGTGTGGAGTTTGCATGTCCTCCCCGTGACTGCGTGGGTTCCCTCCGGGTACTTCGGCTTCCTCCCACCTCCAAAGTCACGCACCTGGGGATAGGTTGATTGGCAACACTAAATTGGCCCTAGTGTGTGAATGTTGTCTGTCTATCTGTGTTGGCCCTGCGATGAGGTGGCGACTTGTCCAGGGTGTACCCCGCCGCCTTCCGCCCGATTGTAGCTGAGATAGGCTCCAGCGACCCCGAAGGGAATAAGCGGTAGAAAATGGATGGATGGATGGATGATTTCTGATTCTGATGTCAGTTTTGGTACGTTCCCTCACCCTGACTATCCAAGACTAATTGCGTGCTTGAACTTGTGTAGACTCTCCCATGGACATGTCAGTTTAGGTACATGTCCTCAACCAGACTATCCAAGACTACCGTATTTTCGGAGTATAAGTCGCACCGGCCGAAAATGCATAATAAAGAAGGAAAAAAACATAAGTCGCACTGGAGTATAAGTCTCTTACGTGAATGAGATAAATAATATGATTTGATATTTTACGCTAATATGTTGTTAATTTCACACAAGTCGCACCCCCGGCCAAACTATGAAAAAAACCTGCGACTTATAGTCCGAAAAATACGGTAATTGTTTCCTTGAACTTGTGTAGACTCTCCCATGGACATGTCAGTTTTGGTATGTGTCCTCACCCTGACTATCCAAGACGAAGACTAATAGTGTGCTTGAACTTGTGTAGACTCTCCCATGGACATGTCAGTTTTGGTATGTGTCCTCACGCCCATTATCCAAGACCAATTGTGTGCTTGAACTTGTGTAGACTCTCCCATGGACATGTCAGTTTTGGTATGTGTCCTCACCCTGACTATCCAAGACGAAAACTAATTGTGTGCTTGAACTTGTGTAGACTCTCCCATGGACATGTCAGTTTTGGTACATGTCCTCAACCCGACTATCCAAGACTAGTTGTGTACTTGAACATGTGTAGACTCTCCCATGGACATGTCGGTTTAGGTATGTGTCCTCACCCTGGCTATCCAAGACTAATTGTGTACTTGAACTTGTGTAGACTCTCCCATGGACATGTCAGTTTTGGTACATGTCCTCAACCCGACTATCCAAGACTAATTGTGTACTTGAACTTGTGTAGACTCTCCCATGGACATGTCGGTTTAGGTATGTGTCCTCACCCTGACTATCCAATACCAATTGTGTACTTGAACTTGTGTAGACTCTCCCATGGACATGTCGGTTTAGGTATGTGTCCTCACCCTGACTATCCAAGACTAATTGTGTACTTGAACTTGTGTAGACTCTCCCATGGACATGTCAGTTTTGGTACATGTCCTCAACCCGACTATCCAAGACTAATTGTGTACTTGAACTTGTGTAGACTCTCCCATGGACATGTCAGTTTTGGTATGTGTCCTCACCCTGACTATCCAAGACGAAGACTAATTGTGTGCTTGAACTTGTGTAGACTCTCCCATGGACATGTCAGTTTTGGTACATGTCCTCAACCCGACTATCCAAGACTAATTGTGTGCTTGAACTTGTGTAGACTCTCCCATGGACATGTCAGTTTTGGTATGTGTCCTCACCCTGACTATCCAAGACGAAGACTAATTGTGTGCTTGAACTTGTGTAGACTCTCCCATGGACATGTCTGCGATGGAGGCTGAGGACAAGCCTGTCAACGTGACTGATGTTCCCGAATACGCCGCGGAGATCCACACCTACCTGAGGGAGATGGAGGCGAGGCGTCACACTAAACGGCACGGTCACCTGTGGCGTGTCTAAAGACCGCTGACCCATGTCCGTCTTCTGTCCCGACCAGGCCAAGAGCCGTCCCAGAGCAGGCTACATGAAGAAGCAGCCCGACATCACCAGCAGCATGCGTGCCATCCTGGTGGACTGGCTGGTGGAGGTGGGTGAGGAGTACAAGCTCCAGAACGAGACCCTCTACCTGGCCGTCAACTACATCGACCGCTTCCTGTCGTCCATGTCCGTCCTGAGGGGCAAGCTGCAGCTGGTGGGCACCGCCGCCATGCTGCTGGCCTCGTAAGTCCAACTGCACGACCCTAACCCAGAGTAGAAGCTGTTCCTCCTAACGCCGAGCGTCTGCCCACCGCAGCAAGTTTGAGGAGATCTACCCCCCGGAAGTGTCGGAGTTTGTCTACATCACAGACGACACCTACACCAAGAAGCAGGTGTTGAGGATGGAGCAGCTGGTGCTCAAGGTGCTCTCCTTTGATCTGGCGGCACCCACCATCAACCAGTTCCTCACGCAGTACTTCCTGCATCACCACACCAGCAAGCAGACCCAGAGCCTGGCCATGGTGAGAATGTGCCCCAAACGCCACAAGTTTGAGATTTAAAGATTGGGATTTTTGTTGCAGTACCTGGGAGAGCTCAGCCTGGTGGATTGTGATCCCTTCTTGAAGTATCTTCCATCTCAGATGGCTGCGGCCGCTTACATCCTGGCCAACAACACGCTGACTGGTGCATCATGGGTAAGTCTGTGCCACATGACTTGAAAATCTCCATTCACTTTTGCAATAAAGCCATGATTGATCTGGGTCAATTGTTCATAACGACTTATTTAATCAAAAATTAGTCGCTATTTTTGCAATATTCAAGTTTTTTTAAAGAGCTCTTTCCAGAAAAGAGATGGCATTTTATGGACTATAGAGCACATCGTATTTAAGCCACACCCACTTACCTTTCGGGCAAACAAAATAGGTGTGTGTGTGTGTGTACACTATTGCATACCTGCCAACTACTCCGGTTTTCCCGTAATTAGTACGGTTTTCATCAACCTATTCCGGGTTACGGTTGCAGTGATAAAAAAATACGGTTTTTCATTAATTAAAAAAATATATTTAAAAAAAAAGTTTTATTCACGAAATCGCATAACAATGACAATCGACACTGCTTCCCGTAACTTCCTATCGAGCCATTCCGAATGCCATGCGCGAGGCTATTTATAGCACCGCTGCCAAGCACGAGGCCATTGTTTCCAAACGAGCGAACGATCATGGAATCAGCCGGAGAAAAATCGCATAAGAGTCTTAAACCGAAAAGAAAACTGCAGTCATTCTGTGAAGAATATTCAAAAGCCTATCCGGGAATAATTATCCGTTCCAAAAAGGGTGAAAACTACGCGAATTGCACCTTGTGCAGACAAGATTTTTCGATCGGACACGGAGGAATTAGCGATGTAAAAGACCACGTTGGGACAAAAAAACACAAGTCTAATGCCGTTGCTAGCGATACAAGTGGAAAACGTTCAACGTTTTTCGTCGCCCAAACAGATTCTTTGGATGTGATAAACTCCGAAGTTTTATTTACGGAGGCAATAATTGAGCAAACAAAAAGGTAATGACACCAATGTTATCTATTGGAATTGTTTAGTACTGTTATACTGTTAAAAGTGTTTATACTGTTTATGCTTTCAAGTCCAAGTTGAAGAAATCTTGTTAAATGTTGACAGCATAACTACCAAAATACAGAAGTATGTCCTTAATATTTTTGCAGTGCTATTTCTGTTGAAAAGTTCAAATGATTACATTAGAGATGTGATGTGCCACTTTTCAAGTGTCTGATGGCTTAAATTAATTTTCATTAATTTTTCATATTTTGAATTCTTTTGAAAGGTTTACAAAAAAACTACATTTGAATTGTAATTCCATGCTATTGACAGGACTATTAATTTTAATGAAGTTAGCTTACCATGTTTACAGTATGATAATTGTGATAGAAATGTGAATTTTAGGCACAGAATATTTTTTACAATTGAACAAGGCAGTAGATTATACAAGCTTGGACAGAAAGTTAATGACACCAATTTCTTTTTTAATGGAATTGTTTAGTACTGTTTTACCATTTGTTTACTGTAAAAAGTGTTTATACTGTTTATACTTTCAATTAACAAATTGAAGTCTTGTGAAAGGTTGACAGGATAACTGGCATTAACTGTCAAAATAATTTCAAACTATTGAAGTTAGCTTACAGAATAAACATGTCAATCAACCCATATGATTTTTGCTGTAATATTTTTGTTTTGAAAAGTCACTGTGACTGATAGAAAAGTGATGGTTTTAGCAACATTTTAACCTGTCTGAATGCTAATAATCATTTTGCGTCGGGGGGCGAAGGAACCCCCCACCAGGACTTTGTCCTGGACCTACCGGGGCCTGCGGCCCCTGGACCCTGGCTACTAGGTTTTTCTGATTTCAAAAGTTGGCAGGTATGCATTTGTTACCGGTAGTTCTTTTTCAATGAGAAACTCATGAAGTTGTAGACACCAGTACAAAAAGCAGCAGCAACTGAACAGCACATTCAGCCTTTTTAAAGAAATAGCATCCATTTTGCTCTCGGTGGCTGGAGCCTACCCCAGCTGCATACATTTTGGTGACCATGTCCACCTTACATTAAATATTACAATACTAGTTGTACAATTATAATGTACAATGTACATATCAGTATACAATGTACAATATACAATGTAATGTACATATCAGTTTTAGTATGTGTCCTCACCCTGACTATCCAAGACTAAGACTAAATGTTGGGTCCCTTTTTTTTTCAGGAAGACTGTTAGAAAATATCTCACTGATATGGGATTGACTGCTAAAACGTTACTGCAGACCACCTCAAAAAAACATCTTCAAATGTTTTACTGAATGTACATAAAGACTGTGGGCTTTACGATGTGTACATGAAGGTAAGTATGAATTAGGGCTGGGAAGGGGTGTAACTGTACACAAAAATTTCGGTTCGGTACGTACCTCGGTTTAGAGGTCACGGTTCGGTTCATTTTCAGTACAGTAAGAAAACAACAAAATATACGTTTTTTTGGTTATTTACAAATTTTGTAAACAATGGTTTTATCCTTTTAACATTGGGAACACTATAATAATTCTGCCCACGTTAATCAACATTAAACTGCCTCAAGTTGTTGCTCAGATTAAATAAAATGACACAACTTTTCTTCTACATATAAAAAGTGCAACATTAAACAGTTTCAAGTCAACTCATGTTTAATTTATTACAGCATTTGGGAAGCCTGTCGTTGATTTTTATTATGTAAATATTATATTTTTATAAACATGTGATAGCAGGGACCCTGCCATTCAAAACTAGGATGCTCCATTACTAATGAGTAATGTAACTATAGCTAAAAAAAAATGGTGCAATAGGAGAGACTATTCATCCCTGAACACTATGCAGTTACATTATTATATCAACTATCAGAGACAAACTCTTCATTTAACATAATGTCCTTTTTTGCTGCTTTAACACAACTCAATCAACACAGAAAAAGGTAAAGTGAAATAACAGACAGGGCTTTGCTGTCCATAACACACACACACCGCAAAATGAGCTAGCGTTACGCTAAAAGCGAAATAGCCTTCACCTCAAGCCAGGACTGGGAGCGAACTGAGCTGCTGTTTGTTTCTAGAAGGTCAACGGGCTCATAGTGATGTTACTAGTAATTGACTGGGAGTTGTTTGTTATAATTTGGGGAGAGTCCGCTGCCTGATGCTTACCTGCTAAACGCTTAGCACTGACTACATGCAACCTGAATACGCACTGCTGATTGGCTGTTACCGCTGTGTGTGTAACCAATCAGATGGTTGTGTGGGTGGGACAATGCTGGGTGCTGTGTAGGAGACAGAGGCAGAAGGAAGCGGAGCAGCTTGTTAAGACTTTAGCTTAGGCGGCTACTTATGTTCGTGTGGTAACTCGTTCGGTACACCTCCGAACTGAAACCCCCGTACCGAAACGGTTCAATACAAATACACGTACCGTTACACCCCTACTTGTATGTTGACTATCCTTTTTCATGCATACATTCTTCTGATTACAATAACAAACATGCGTGAATTGTATCATTCTGTTCAAATAAACCAATAGTTTGTTTGTCCCTTTTTATTTAGATAAGTATGAAAACACATTTTCACTAGTGTTTACAGTTGTCTTCTTGGAGGGTCTAATAAGTAATTAGTATCCGTTACTGTGCGGTACGTCAGCAGCCTCATATTGATAAATATACATACCTGCCAACTACTCCGGTTTTCCCGTAATTACCGTATTTTCCGCACTATAAGGCGCACCTAAAAACCACAAATTTTCTCAAAAGCTGACAGTGCGCCATATAACCCGGTGCGCTTTATATATGGATAAATATTAAGATTGATTTTCATAAAGTTTCGGTCTCGCAACTTCGGTAAACAGCCGCCATCTTTTTTCCCCGTAGAAGAAGCGCGCGGTGCATGCTGGGATATGTGACGTTTCATTTCCATTTGTGTGTTTATGTAAAGACCCCAAAATGGCTCCTATTAAGTGTGTTGTCTGTCTAATTATAAATAATGCAGACGAGGCGTGTTAACTGAGTTCTCAACGTTTACTCACAGCGTGCTCATAACCACATTCTAACTCCCAGCATACAACAACGCTTCTCAGGGCTACCGCGCATGCTCGTCACTATCGTTGCATGCTGGGTAGTGTAGTTGTTATATTTGCTAGCTCATAACATCACATTAAGAGACACGCTTACGCGCTTAATTCAATACTCGCCGTCATTCCGGGTGGATTGACAAAAGACCTCCAGCCGCTAGATATTGGTGTCAACAGGGCATTCGAAGCTAGACTGCTAACTGCGTGGGAACAGTGGATGACAGAAGGCGAACACACGTGACGTTCACCAAGACAGGGAGACAGCGCCAGACGACATTTTGGATCCCACATTCGCCCAACTTTTCAATTCGGACAACGAAGGAGAATAATTCGAGGGATTTATGAATGAAGAATAACTTCAGAAAGTGAGCGTTATGTTTATTTTGTGTGTTGTGACATTAACGTTCGAGCAACATTATGTTGCTATTGCTCTGCACTATTTTGAATTTTACTATGTTTGTGATTGCACATTTGCGTACATTTTGGGAGTGAACAGAGTTGTTAGAACGCTGGTTTTTAATATATTATTAAAGTTTGACTGACCTATCTGACTGTTTTTTTGACATTCCTTTAGCGCAGTTAGATGCGGCTTACAACACCGGGCGGCTTATAGGTGGACAAAGTTTTGAAATATGCCGTTCATTGAAGGCGCGGCTTTTAACCCAGGGCACCTTATGGTGCGGAAAATACGGTAGTACGGTTTTCATCAACCTATTCCGGGTTACGGTTGCAGTGATAAAAAATACGGTTTTTCATTAATTAAAAAAATATATTTTTAAAAGTTTTATTCACGAAATCGCGTAACAACAATGACAATCGACACTGCTTCCCGTAACTTCCTATCGAGTCATTCCGAATGCCATGGGCGAGGCTATTTATAGCACAGCTGCCAAGCACGAGGCACCTGTTGCCATTGTTTCCAAACGAGCGAACGATCATGGAATCAGCCGGAGAAAAATCGCAAACGAGTCTTAAACCGAAAAGAAAACTGCAGTCATTCCGTGAAGAATATTCAAAAGCCTATCCGGGAATAATTATCCGTTCCAAAAAGGGTGAAAACTACGCGAATTGCACCTTGTGTAGACAAGATTTTTTGATCGGACACGGAGGAATTAGCGATGTAAAAGACCACGTTGGGACAAAAAAACACAAGTCTAATGCTGTTGGTAGCGATACAAGTGGAAAACTTTCAACGTTTTTCGGATTTTAGCCACAAAAAGGTAATGACACCAATGTTATCTATTGGAATTGTTTAGTACTGTTATACTGTTAAAAGTGTTTATACTGTTTATGCTTTCAAGTCCAAGTTGAAGAAATCTTGTTAAATGTTGACAGCATAACTACCAAAATACAGAAGTATGTCCTTAATATTTTTGCAGTGCTATTTCTGTTGAAAAGTTAAAATGATTACATTAGAGATGTGATGTGCCACTTTTCAAGTGTCTGATGGCTTAAATTAATTTTCATTAATTTTTCATATTTTGAATTCTTTTGAAAGGCTTACAAAAAAAACTACATTTGAATTGTAATTCCATGCTATTGACAGGACTATTAATTTTAATGAAGTTAGCTTACCATGTTTACAGTATGATAATTGTGATAGAAATGTGAATATTAGGCACAGAATATTTTTTACAATTGAACAAGGCAGTAGATTATACAAGCTTAGACAGAAAGTTAATAATGACACCAATTTTTTTTTTAATGGAATTGTTTAGTACTGTTTTACCATTTGTTTACTGTAAAAAGTATTTATACTTTCAATTAACAAATTAAAGTATTGTGAAAGGTTGACAGGATAACTGGCATTAACTGTCAAAATAATTTCAAACTATTGAAGTTAGCTTACAGAATAAACATGTCAATCAACCCATATGATTTTTGCTGTAATATTTTTGTTTTGAAAAGTCACTGTGACTGATAGAAAAGTGATGGTTTTAGCAACATTTTAACCTGTCTGAATGCTAATAATCATTTTGCGTCGGCGAAGCCCCCCTGAACCCCCCACCAGGACTTTGTCCTGGACCTACCGGGGCCTGCGGCCCTTGGACCCTGGCTACTAGGTTTTTCTGATTTCAAAAGTTGGCAGGTATGAATATATGATGCACCGTATTTTTCGGAATATAAGTCGCACCGGAGTATAAGTCGCACCTGCCGAAAAGGCATAATAAAGAAGGAAAAAAACATATATAAATCGCATTTGAGCCCGGCCAAACTATGAAAAAAAAAACTGCGACTTATAGTCCGAAAAATACGGTACTTGGATGCATCTATAATGAATCATAATTGAACAGTGACACAAATGCGACTAAAAATAGACCGCACAACTTCAAAAAATAAACCAACCCCTCACATGTGCGAAAAGGTATTTCAACCCTTCTATTGCATTTTGCTCCAAAAATAAATCCATCCAAATTTGATAAAACTAGAGAAACCAGCGTTGGCGATAAGTCATAAAAATGGGGTCCCACGGTAAATTTTTGGGGTCCCACTTTTTTGTAAGCGTTTTAAAAACAAATGCTAAATGTATGCATTATCCTGTTATATCTCACATTTATATATTGTGTTTTGGAAAAAGGTTGTTAAACGTGCCTTAATTCATTAAAAAAAAAAATACAAAAGACAACATTTGTATGGATATGTAAATGTATTTCGTTATAAACATTCATTTACATCTTTCCTTCATGGATCTACACTTTACCGCTGCCGGTATTTTTTTCTATATTTTTATTAAGTTGTAGGTGTGTTTATTTCAGTATAGAAGTGTAAAAAGTGTTTTGCTTGGGTCATGAAATGATAATGCTGTGCCAGGGCATACATGCATATGACATATTGAATTGATTATTCTCACCTGTATTTTCCGCACCATAAGGCGCCCTGGGTTATAAGCCGCGCCTTCAATGAACGGCATATTTCAAAACTTTGTCCACCTATAAGCCGCCCCGTGTTGTAAGCCGCATCTAACTGCGCTAAAGGAATGTCAAAAAAACAGTCAGATAGGTCAGTCAAACTTTAATAATATATTAAAACCAGCGTGATGTGGGCGCGCACGGAGTCGTATATCAACATGGACAGAGCTGCGTGAAAAAAGCCACCCGGCCTCTTCGCGTAAACTTAAACTTACCTTAACCACTCGCTCATCTTTTCTTCATCCATCCCTTCGAGTTAGCTTTTATGATGACGCCGGCTGGAAAGGTCTCTTTTGGCAAGGTCTTCCTTTTGAATATCACCATGGGTGGAAGTTTCTGGCCATTAGCATGGCAAGCTAGAACCACAGTGAAGGATGACTTCTCATTCCCTGTGGTGCGAATATTCACTGTACGTGCTCCCGTTGTATCCACAGTGCGGTTCACAGGAATATCAGTTGCTGTGAAATAGTAATCCGTGTGCGGATGGAGAGATTGCGTCTTTTCATGAACCGGATCCCTGACGCTTAGTAGGAGCCATTTTGTGGTCTTTACAGATGTAAACACACAAAGGAAATGAAACGTACCGGTACGGTAATATCCGCGCGCTTTTTCTTCTTCTACGTGGGCGGGTGGTTGCTTACAGTAGAAGAAGAAGCGCTTCCTGTTCTATGGGGGCGGGTGCTTACCTTGGCGGTTGCTTGCGTAGAAGAAGAAGCGCTTCCTGTACTACCGGGAAAAAGAAGGTAGCTGTTTACCGTAGTTGCGAGATCGAAACTTTATGAAAATGAATCGTAATATTAATCCATATATAAAGCGCACCGGGTTAAAAGCCGCACTGTCAGCTTTTGAGTAAATTTGTGGTTTTTAGGTGCGGCTAATAGTGCGGAAAATACGATAGATCATCAGTCCTTTTTTTAAAAAGCGCCACATCTACACTTTCATGGCAAATAATGCTAACAGACTTATAATTTCGCAAGTTAGTTTCAATGTCATTTAATACAGTGGCACTCTAGCATTTCATCTCTGGCTTGGTGAAGGCCATAAGCTGTGTGTTCCCCTTTAAGAATGGCGGTATGTGGGGAGAGGGAGTGCTAGCATGTTCAGGAGTGTTAATAGCATGGTGGATGTCCGCTTGGCTTTGTGGAAAACATCAATAAAGACTTGTAACAAATGGTCATTCCGACCAAAGAGTGGAACTGTAGGGATCCAAATAGGAGGGTACTTCTTGGTGCCTGGTGAGGCTGGGTCTTTGAGCATCAGTGCACCCACTCGTAAAGGTCTTCTTTTTTTTAGCTTGGGCGTACAAAACCTCTTTTAATCTTCATAAGTGAACCGTTTGTTGAAAAGTGGCTTTGAAACTTCGCTTTTTGGTTTTTTTTGCTTGCCATGACAAAAACAACACCTGGGAGTCCTCATACCGGAAATGCAGTAGTTGTGATGGATACAACTTTAGGCCAATCAAAATGTAAAATTGTACAGGAAAGTACATTACTTTGAAGTCGACCAATAATTAATCATTTGACCTGGCAAATATAAACAAAACAAAACACCGGCAGAAAGCGACAATGTGTTTAAAAAAAAAAAAAATGTTTGAAAAAATTGGGGGGGGAAACGCTTCCAGGGGCCGCATGGACTTCTGGATGTTAGGTCATTTTAACCTGAAATATATTATACCGATATTTTCTTAATTTATACCTTGTATAAAATATAAAGATATATCGCCCAGCCATATGTCCTATAATCATGTTTATGTGCATGTGTTTGTCCTATAATAATCATGTTTGTGTGTGTATGCCCTATGTTTATTATTGTGTGGATCTCCTATGTTTGTCCTACAATAGTGTGTATGTCCTACAAACATTGTAGGACATAATCATGTTTATTGTGTGTGTATGTCCTAAGTTTGTGTCCAATAATCATGTTTTTGTGTATGTCCAATCATGTACTACTAATTGTCATGTAGTAGCTGCGGTGCTACTAGTGAAACAGTCCTGATGCTACTAATTGTCATGTAGTAGCTGCGGTGCTACTAGTGAAACAGCCCTGATGCTACTAATTATTGTCATTTCGTAGCTGCGGTGCTACTAGTGAAACAGCCCTGAAGCTACTAATTAATGTCATGTAGTAGCTGCAGTGCTACTAGTGAAACAGCCCTGATGCTACTAATTATTGTCATGTAGTAGCTGCGGTGCTACTAGTGAAACAGTCCTGATGCTACTAATTATTGTCATGTAGTAGCTGCGGTGCTACTAGTGAAACAGCCCTGATGCTACTAGTGAAACAGCCCTGATGCTACTAATTATTGTCATGTAGTAGCTGCGGTGCTACTAGTGAAACAGTCCTGATGCTACTAATTATTGTCATGTAGTAGCTGCGGTGCTACTAGTGAAACAGTCCTGATGCTACTAATTATTGTCATGTAGTAGCTGCGGTGCTACTAGTGAAACAGCCCTGATGCTACTAATTATTGTCATGTAGTAGCTGCGGTGCTACTAGTGAAACAGTCCTGATGCTACTAATTATTGTCATGTAGTAGCTGCGGTGCTACTAGTGAAACAGTCCTGATGCTACTAATTAATGTCATGTTGTAACTGCAGTGCTACTAGTGAAACAGTCCTGATGCTACTAATTATTGTCATGTAGTAGCTGCGGTGCTACTAGTGAAACAGCCCTGATGCTACTAATTATTGTCATGTAGTAGCTGCGGTGCTACTAGTGAAACAGTCCTGATGCTACTAATTATTGTCATGTAGTAGCTGCGGTGCTACTAGTGAAACAGTCCTGATACTACTAATTATTGTCATGTAGTAGCTGCGGTGCTACTAGTGAAACAGTCCTGATGCTACTAATTATTGTCATGTAGTAGCTGCGGTGCTACTAGTGGAACAGTCCTGATGCTACTAATTATTGTCATGTAGTAGCTGCGGTGCTACTAGTGAAACAGTCCTGATGCTACTAATTATTGTCATGTCGTAGCTGCGGTGCTACTAGTGAAACAGCCCTGATGCTACTAATTATTGTCATGTAGTAGCTGCGGTGCTACTAGTGAAACAGTCCTGATGCTACTAATTATTGTCATGTAGTAGCTGCGGTGCTACTAGTGAAACAGTCCTGATGCTACTAATTATTGTCATGTAGTAGCTGCGGTGCTACTAGTGAAACAGTCCTGATGCTACTAATGTCATGTAGCAGCTGCGGTGCTACTAGTGAAACAGTCCTGATGCTACTACTAATTGTCATGTAGTAGCCGCGGTGCTACTAGTGAAACAGCCCTGATGCTACTAATTATTGTCATGTAGTAGCTGCGGGGCTACTAGTGAAACAGTCCTGATGCTACTAATTATTGTCATGTAGTAGCTGCGGTGCTACTAGTGAAACAGTCCTGATGCTACTAATTATTGTCATGTAGTAGCTGCGGTGCTACTAGTGAAACAGCCCTGATGCTACTAATTATTGTCATGTAGTAGCTGCGGTGCTACTAGTGAAACAGTCCTGATGCTACTAATGTCATGTAGCAGCTGCGGTGCTACTAGTGAAACAGTCCTGATGCTACTACTAATTGTCATGTAGTAGCCGCGGTGCTACTAGTGAAACAGCCCTGATGCTACTAATTATTGTCATGTAGTAGCTGCGGGGCTACTAGTGAAACAGTCCTGATGCTACTAATTATTGTCATGTAGTAGCTGCGGTGCTACTAGTGAAACAGTCCTGATGCTACTAATTATTGTCATGTAGTAGCTGCGGTGCTACTAGTGAAACAGTCCTGATGCTACTAATTATTGTCATGTAGTAGCTGCGGTGCTACTAGTGAAACAGTCCTGATGCTACTAATTATTGTCATGTAGTAGCTGCGGTGCTACTAGTGAAACAGCCCTGATGCTACTAATTATTGTCATGTAGTAGCTGCGGTGCTACTAGTGAAATAGTCCTGATTGAAGATTCCCAGCTTAGTTTCTGGTCCAGAAGATCAACATGGATGCCAGTAGAACACTAACAACTGCCATAAATATTCCTTCTATATTTACTAACCCTAATGAAGTGAATATTATGTAACCGCACATAATCTTCTTCCTCCTCCTCTTCAGACACGTGTTTGTTTGTTTTCCAGTCTTTGTATTGATTTGATATTTTTAGCCTCTAAAAGGAGATGACTTATGTGTTGCAGCCCAAGTCCTTGGTGGAGAAGACTGGCTACACTGTGGAGGAACTCAGGCCGTGTGTGGAGGATCTTCACCAGATGTACCTGAACGCATCACAGCACGCTCAGCAGTCCATCAGAGAGAAGTACAAGACAGCAAAGTAAGTTTAGTCATCATCTAGTTGGACTCAAGTCATTTGTATCACCAACTAATAGAATTAGTTGAGTTTGAAGTCATAAAAGTCATTGAACAAAAATCATCTTCAGTCTACAATTAGCATTCTAATATTTCATGTAACACAAATGACATGAAGTAATATTTAATGTAAAGTGGAAATTAAAGTACAAATTAAAGTACACAACTAATATTTAATGTAACATGGAAATTAAAGTACACAACATAAATGAAGTACACATATAATAGTACAACTAGTATTGTAATATTTAATGTAAGGTGGACATGAAAGTACACATATATAATAGTACACCTCGTATTGTAATATTTAATGTAAGGTGGACATGAAAGTACACAATAGTACAACTAGTATTGTAATATTGAATTAAAGGTGGACATGAAAGTACACATATATAACAGTACAGCTAGTATTGTAATGTGGACATGAAAGTACACATAATAGTACAACTAGTATTGTAATATTTAATGTAATGTGGACATGAAAGTACACATAATAGTACAACTATTATTGTAATATTTAATGTAAGGTGGACATGAAAGTACACGTATATAAAAGTACAACTAGTATTGTAATGTGGACATGAAAGTACACAATAGTACAACTAGTATTGTAATATTTAATGTTATGTGGACATGAAAGTACACATAATAGTACAACTAGTATTGTAATATTTAATGTAAGGTGGACATGAAAGTACATAATAGTACAACTAGTATTGTAATATTTAATGTAAAGTGGACATGAAAGTACACAATAGTACAACTAGTATTGTAATATTTAATGTAAGGTGGACATGAAAGTACACAATAGTACAACTAGTATTGTAATATTTAATAAAAGGATGGACATGAAAGTACACAATAGTACAACTAGTATTGTAATATTTAATGTAAGGTGGACATGAAAGTACACAATAGTACAACTAGTATTGTAATATTTAATGTAAGGTGGACATGAAAGTACAACTAGTATTGTAATATTTAATAAAAGGATGGACATGAAAGTACACAATAGTACAACTAGTATTGTAATATTTAATGTAAGGTGGACATGAAAGTACACAATAGTACAACTAGTATTGTAATATTTAATGTAAGGTAGACATGAAAGTACACAATAGTACAACTAGTATTGTAGTATTTAATGTAAGGTGGACATGAAAGTACACATAATAGTACAACTAGTATTGTAATATTGAATGTAATGTGGACATGAGAGTACACACAATAGTACAACTAGTATTGTAATATTTAATGTAAGGTGGACATGAAAGTACACATAATAGTACAACTAGTATTGTAATATTGAATGTAATGTGGACATGAGAGTACACACAATAGTACAACTAGTATTGTAATATTTAATGTAAGGTGGACATGAAAGTACACATAATACTACAACTAGTATTGTAATGTAAGGTGGACATGAAAGTACACAATAGTAAAACTAGTGTTGTAATTAATGAAAGTTGGACATGAAAGTACACATATAATAGTACAACTAGTATTGTAATATTTAATGTAAGGTGGACATTAAAGTACACAATAGTACAACTAGTATTGTAATATTTAATAAAAGGATGGACATGAAAGTACACAATAGTACAACTAGTATTGTAATATTTAATGTAAGGTGGACATGAAAGTACACATACTAGTAAAACTAGTGTTGTAATATTTAATGAAAGTTGGACATGAAAGTACACATATATAATAGTACAACTAGTATTGTAATATTTAATGTAAGGTGGACATGAAAGTACACAATACTACAACTACTATTGTAATATTTAATGTAAGGTGGACATGAAAGTAGACATACTAGTAAAACTAGTATTGTAATATTGTAAGGTGGACATAATAGTACAACTAGTATTGTAATATTTAATGTAAGGTGGACATGCAAGTACACATAATACTACAACTAGTATTGTAATGTAAGGTGGACATGAAAGTACACATACTAGTAAAACTAGTGTTGTAATTAATGAAAGTTGGACATGAAAGTACACATATAATAGTACAACTAGTATTGTAATATTTAATGTAAGGTGGACATGAAAGTACACAATAGTACAACTAGTATTGTAATATTTAATAAAAGGATGGACATGAAAGTACACAATAGTACAACTAGTATTGTAATATTTAATGTAAGGTGGACATTAAAGTACACAATTGTACAACTAGTATTGTAGTATTTAATGTAAGGTGGACATGAAAGTACACATACTAGTAAAACTAGTGTTGTAATATTTAATGAAAGTTGGACATGAAAGTACACATATATAATAGTACAACTAGTATTGTAATATTTAATGTAAGGTGGACATGAAAGTACACAATACTACAACTACTATTGTAATATTTAATGTAAGGTGGACATGAAAGTAGACATACTAGTAAAACTAGTATTGTAATATTGTAAGGTGGACATAATAGTACAACTAGTATTGTAATATTTAATGTAAGGTGGACATGCAAGTACACGTAATGCTACAACTAGTATTGTAATTAATGAAAGTTGGACATGAAAGTACACATATATAATAGTACAACTAGTATTGTAATATTTAATGTAAGGTGGACATGAAAGTACACAATTGTACAACTAGTATTGTAATATTTAATGTAAGGTGGACATGAAAGTACACATATATAATAGTACAACTAGTATTGTAATATTTAATGTAAGGTGGACATGAAAGTACACATATATAATAGTACAACTAGTATTGTAATATTTAATGTAAGGTGGACATGAAACTACACATATATAATAGTACAACTAGTATTGTAATATTTAATGTAAGTTGGACATGAAAGTACACAATACTACAACTACTATTGTAATATTTAATGTAAGGTGGACATGAAAGTAGACATACTAGTAAAACTAGTATTGTAATATTGTAAGGTGGACATAATAGTACAACTAGTATTGTAATATTTAATGTAAGGTGGACATGCAAGTACACGTAATGCTACAACTAGTATTGTAATTAATGAAAGTTGGACATGAAAGTACACATATATAATAGTACAACTAGTATTGTAATATTTAATGTAAGGTGGACATGAAAGTACACAATTGTACAACTAGTATTGTAATATTTAATGTAAGGTGGACATGAAAGTACACATATATAATAGTACAACTAGTATTGTAATATTTAATGTAAGGTGGACATGAAAGTACACATATATAATAGTACAACTAGTATTGTAATATTTAATGTAAGGTGGACATGAAAGTACACATACAATTGTACAGCTAGTATTGTAATATTTAATGTAAGGTGGACATGAAAGTACACAATAGTACAACTAGTATTGTAATATTTAATGTAAGGTGGACATGAAAGTACACATAATAGTACAACTAGTATTGTAATATTTAATGTAAGGTGGACATGCAAGTACACATAATACTACAACTAGTATTGTAATTAATGTAAGGTGGACATGAAAGTACACATAATAGTATAACTAGTATTGTAATTAATGTAAGGTGGACATGAAAGTACACAATAGTAAAACTAGTGTTGTAATATTTAATGAAAGGTGGACATGAAAGTACACATATATAATAGTACAACTAGTATTGTAATATTTAATGTAATGTGGACATGAAAGTACACAATTGTACAACTAGTATTGTAATATTTAATGTAAGGTGGACATGAAAGTACACATATATAATAGTACAACTAGTATTGTAATATTTAATGTAAGGTGGACATGAAAGTACACAATAGTACAACTAGTATTGTAATATTTAATGTAAGGTGGACATGAAAGTACACATAATAGTACAACTAGTATTGTAATATTTAATGTAAGGTGGACATGAAAGTACACATATATAATAGTACTAGTATTGTAATATTTAATGTAAGGTGGACATGAAAGTACACAATAGTACAACTAGTATTGTAATATTTAATGTAAGGTGGACATGAAAGTACACATAATAGTACAACTAGTATTGTAATATTTAATGTAAGGTGGACATGCAAGTACACATAATACTACAACTAGTATTGTAATTAATGTAAGGTGGACATGAAAGTACACATAATAGTACAACTAGTATTGTAATTAATGTAAGGTGGACATGAAAGTACACAATAGTAAAACTAGTGTTGTAATATTTAATGAAAGGTGGACATGAAAGTACACATGTATAATAGTACAACTAGTATTGTAATATTTAATGGGGCCTAAAAGTGTGATGGTGAAATGTTGATGTGGTTGTGACCTTTGACCTCTTCAGGACCCAGGAAGTGTCCGTCATTGACCCACCAGAGACTCTACACTTGGACTGACATGTTGACTCTTTTAAAGGTGACTTTTTATCCAGAGTGTAAATACTAACTGTTATTTTGTCCCAGCACTTTGCTGTTCTTTGTTTTGTTGAAGCTGCTGCCGTTGTTAGTCCATCATGGAGTCATGTTTTACACTCGCCAAGAGAATAAAATTGTATTCCTCTTTTAAAGCTGACTTTGTGCTCCACTTTGTCAACAAAGTCAACATGTAGTTGCAGCACTTGGTGAATACTGCACGAAATACATCAAGTACCGTGATAATACTGCACGAAATGCATCAAGTACCGTGACAATACTGCATGAAATACATCAAGTACATGTAGTTGCAACACTTGGTGAATACTGCACGAAATACATCAAGTACCGTGATAATACTGCACGAAATGCATCAAGTACCGTGACAATACTGCATGAAATACATCAAGTACATGTAGTTGCAACACTTGGTGAATACTGCACGAAATACATCAAGTACATGTAGTTGCAACACTTGGTGAATACTACATGAAATACATCAAGTACCGTGATAATACTGCACGAAATACATCAAGTACCGTGATAATACTGCACGAAATACATCAAGTACCGTGATAATACTGCACGAAATACATCAAGTACCGTGATAATACTGCACGAAATACATCAAGTACCGTGATAATACTGCACGAAATACATCAAGTACCGTGATAATACTGCACGAAATACATCAAGTACATGTAGTTGCAACACTTGGTGAATACTGCACGAAATACATCAAGTACATGTAGTTGCAACACTTGGTGAATACTACATGAAATACATCAAGTACCGTGATAATACTGCACGAAATACATCAAGTACCGTGATAATACTGCACGAAATACATCAAGTACCGTGATAATACTGCACGAAATACATCAAGTACCGTGATAATACTGCACGAAATACATCAAGTACCGTGATAATACTGCACGAAATACATCAAGTACCGTGATAATACTGCACGAAATACATCAAGTACATGTAGTTGCAACACTTGGTGAATACTGCACGAAATACATCAAGTACATGTAGTTGCAACACTTGGTGAATACTACATGAAATACATCAAGTACCGTGATAATACTGCACGAAATACATCAAGTACCGTGATAATACTGCACGAAATACATCAAGTACCGTGATAATACTGCACGAAATACATCAAGTACCGTGATAATACTGCACGAAATACATCAAGTACCGTGATAATACTGCACGAAATACATCAAGTACCGTGATAATACTGCACGAAATACATCAAGTACATGTAGTTGCAACACTTGGTGAATACTGCACGAAATACATCAAGTACCGTGATAATACTGCACGAAATACATCAAGTACCGTGATAATACTGCACGAAATACATCCAAGTACCGTGATAATACTGCACGAAATAAATCAAGTACCGTGATAATACTGCACGAAATACATCCAAGTACCGTGATAATACTGCACGAAATACATCAAGTACCGTGACAATACTGCACGAAATGCATCAAGTACCGTGATAATACTGCACGAAATACATCCAAGTACCGTGATAATACTGCACGAAATACATCAAGTACCGTGATAATACTGCACGAAATACATCAAGTACCGTGATAATACTGCACGAAATACATCAAGTACCGTGATAATACTGCACGAAATACATCAAGTACCGTGATAATACTGCACGAAATACATCAAGTACCGTGATAATACTGCACGAAATACATCAAGTACCGTGATAATACTGCACGAAATAAATCAAGTACCGTGATAATACTGCACGAAATATATCCAAGTACCGTGATAATACTGCATGAAATACATCAAGTACCGTGACAATACTGCACGAAATGCATCAAGTACCGTGATAATACTGCACGAAATAAATCAAGTACCGTGACAATACTGCACGAAATACATCCAAGTACATGTAGTTGCAACACTTGGTGAATACTGCACGAAATACATCAAGTACCGTGATAATACTGCACGAAATACATCAAGTACCGTGACAATACTGCACGAAATACATCAAGTACCGTGACAATACTGCACGAAATGCATCAAGTACCGTGACAATACTGCACGAAATACATCAAGTACCGTGACAATACTGCACGAAATACATCCAAGTACATGTAGTTGCAACACTTGGTGAATACTGCACGAAATACATCAAGTACCGTGATAATACTGCACGAAATACATCAAGTACCGTGACAATACTGCACGAAATACATCAAGTACCGTGACAATACTGCACGAAATACATCAAGTACCGTGACAATACTGCACGAAATGCATCAAGTACCGTGATAATACTGCACGAAATAAATCAAGTACCGTGACAATACTGCACGAAATAAATCAAGTACCGTGACAATACTGCACGAAATACATCAAGCACCGTGATAATACTGCACGAAATACATCAAGTACTGTGATAATACTGCACGAAATACATCAAGTACCGTGACAATACTGCACGAAATACATCAAGTACCGTGACAATACTGCACAAAATACATCAAGTACCGTGACAATACTGCACGAAATACATCAAGTACCGTGACAATACTGCACGAAATGCATCAAGTACCGTGACAATACTGCACGAAATACATCAAGTACCGTGATAATACTGCACATAATACATCAAGTACCGTGATAATACTGCACGAAATGCATCAAGTACCGTGATAATACTGCACATAATGCATCAAGTACCGTGATAATACTGCACATAATACATCAAGTACCGTGACAATACTGCACGAAATACATCAAGTACCGTGACAATACTGCACATAATACATCAAGTACCGTGACAATACTGCACGAAATACATCAAGTACCGTGACAATACTGCACGAAACACATCAAGTACCGTGACAATACTGCACGAAATACATCAAGTACCGTGATAATATGGCACAAAATACATCAAGTACCGTGACAATACTGCACGAAACACATCAAGTACCGTGATAATACTGCACGAAATGCATCAAGTACTGTGATAATATATATGGTACACATATGTACATACATGACTTAGCTGGGTACGCACATGTACATACATGCACATAATTTGAACATCCCAGCCCTAAGTAATGTAATGAGTAATAGAATGTAAATAGCATCACATGTCCTCCAGGGTATGATATTCAGCTAGCAGTTAGCTTGTGAGCTTGATGCCATGAGCCTACAATGAGTTGCAATACAGTTTGAAGCACATAGCAAGTGATATTAAAGTGTCTATAAAGTAACTCCCTCACACTGCCGATGAAACAAAAGACAACAAAGTTGACTAACTTTCACAGCTTTTTGATGCAATGATGCGTTCAACGCCCCCTCCAGTGTCGTAAAAGTGAACTGCACTCAAGCAAACCATTAACAGAAAAAGAAAAGAACAGTCTTTAGGACACTGTTGCGTTTTGGACCAGTTGTTCCTCCCAGGGAATTCAAGTCACAAGTCGCTCCCAAGCTCTTTACGACACTTAAAGCTGAGTTGAAAAACCACCAGAGACAGAATAGGTATTTTGTAATATATTTGCAAAGCTTTGCAGATATACATTACAGAGACCGCATAGAACACCAAAACCCTCTCCCCTCTTAAGTCGCAGGCAGTCATCTCTCTCTAGCCAAAACAAATGCTTATTATCGCTCTCTCTAACATTCCTCACTTCAAGGTTAA
Organism: Nerophis lumbriciformis; assembly: GCF_033978685.3. Classification (NCBI taxonomy): domain Eukaryota; kingdom Metazoa; phylum Chordata; class Actinopteri; order Syngnathiformes; family Syngnathidae; genus Nerophis; species Nerophis lumbriciformis. Next base: position 6,499,783 of record NC_084563.2, on the reverse strand, counting down.
GCACACAGTTTTGCAGACAACCAAAAGACCACATTTGGAAGAAAAACACTAGCTGTTTTGTAATATGACAATGAAATCAAAAGAAGTAACATTTAAATTCGGATATATGTAAATATCTCCGACAACACCCAGCATGCGCAGTAACCATGTTTAGGCAGAGGGATATTTTTGATGAGCACACTGTGGAGTAAACTTGAAGAAGTCAGCCAACACGTCTCGTCTGCATCTTTTATGATAAAACAAGACAACATATATATTTGCAAAGCCATTTTCAAGAAGGATATTTAATAGATTTTATTTGTAAAAAGCACTTAACATTGAGTAAACAACCTCAGTGCTACAGTGTATTAAAAATAAAAAACTAGAACAGCCAAATAACTTAAAACTAGTATCATACCTGCCAACTTTTGAAATCAGAAAAACCTAGTAGCCAGGGTCCAGGGGCCGCAGGCCCCGGTAGGTCCAGGACAAAGTCCTGGTGGGGGGTTCAGGCTTCGCCCCCCGACGCAAAATGATTATTAGCATTCAGACAGGTTAAAATGTTGCTAAAACCATCACTTTTCTATCAGTCACAGTGACTTTTCAAAACAAAAATATTACAGCAAAAATCATATGGGTTGATTGACATGTTTATTCTGTAAGCTAACTTCAATAGTTTGAGATTATTTTGACAGTCAATGCCAGTTATCCTGTCAACCTTTCACAAGACTTCAATTTGTTAATTGAAAGTATAAACACTTTTTACAGTAAACAAATGGTAAAACAGTACTAAACAATTCCATAAAAAAAAAAAAATTGGTGTCATTATTAACTTTCTGTCCAAGCTTGTATAATCTTCTGCCTTGTTCAATTGTAAAAAATATTCTGTGCCTAAAATTCACATTTCTATCACAATTATCATACTGTAAACATGGTAAGCTAACTTCATTTAAAATTAATAGTCCTGTCAATAGCATGGAATTACAATTCAAATGTAGTTTTTTTGGAAGCCTTTCAAAAGAATTCAAAATATGAAAAATTCATGAAAATTAATTTAAGCCATCAGACACTTGAAAAGTGGCACATCACATCTCTAATGTAATCATTTGAACTTTTCAACAGAAATAGCACTGCAAAAATATTAAGGACATACTTCTGTATTTTGGTAGTTATGCTGTCAACATTTAACAAGATTTCTTCAACTTGGACTTGAAAGCATAAATAGTACAAACACTTTTAACAGTATAACAGTACTAAACAATTCCAATAGATAACATTGGTGTCTTTACCTTTTTGTGGCTAAAATCCAAATTTAGCAACGGCATTAGACTTGTGTTTTTTTGTCCCAACGTGGTCTTTTACATCGCTAATTCCTCCGTGTCCGATCGAAAAATCTTGTCTGCACAAGGTGCAATTCGCGTAGTTTTCACCCTTTTTGGAACGGATAATTATTCCCGGATAGGCTTTTGAATATTCTTCACGGAATGACTGCAGTTTTCTTTTCGGTTTAAGACTCGTTTGCGATTTTTCTCCGGCTGATTCCATGATCGTTCGCTCGTTAGGAAACAATGGCAACAGGTGCCTCGTGCTTGGCAGCGGTGCTATAAATAGCCTCGCGCATTTTAAAATAATATTTTTTTTTAATTAATGAAAAACCGTATTTTTTATCACTGCAACCGTAACCCGGAATTGGTTGATGAAAACCGTACTAATTACGGGAAAACCGGAGTAGTTGGCAGGTATGTAGTATGCATATATCTTTAAAAAGAAAAGAAAAAAAAAAGGCTCTTTTAAAAAGGGCTTTTAAGCCTTTTTTTAAAAAGCATCCACAGTCTGCGGTACCCTCAGGTGGTCAGGGAGAGCGTTCCACAGACTGGGAGCGGCGGAGCAGAAAGCCCGGTCTCCCATTGTTCGTAGCTTTGTCCTCGGAGGTTAGCCTGTCCGGAGTGGAGGTGTCGTGTGGAGGATTTGGGGGTGAGAAACACAACATTTTAAAGAGAAACCACATCTTGTGAGACCATGTCGGCCAATCCCGGAAGCTCGAATGAGTGCTACAAGTTTTGTTCAAATACTTAATTTTTTTCACGTTTATTGTTTTTTTTTGCAAGTTCAAAGTTGACAGTAGCACATAAGATATGTTTTAATTGCTGATGCGGGTTCATTGATTTTTTAAACGCGGCAGAAAATAACCCGTTTTGTACACTGTTGATGTGTTTCAATGCGAAGTAAATGTGTTCCTGTATAGTATTTCTCCAGCAATGGTCACGTGGTGACATCAGTGTTGCTATTTGGAGGGGAAGTGGGACGTCACTGAAAGCCTAGGTGGGAAACGCATGACCCGCCACGCCTCAAAAGCTAAGGTATGAACAAATATGTACATAGTTGTGTGCATGTTCCATATAAGAGTTCATCTATGGAATCATTTATAATTGGAAATGAAAATATGAAATGCAGCATATAAAAATAAAAAAAACACTCTTACTGGTAAGTATAAAACTGAATTATGAAGATCTGTATACACATTATGGAACATTTGTTTTCTATTATTTTTTAAGTACATTTAAAAAAAAGAAACTGATGCTTCAGCCTACAACTTTTCAAAAGTTTATTCTTTAGAAGTACACAATGTTGTATATTAATACATGCACTTGGCTGAAATAAACAGCAGTGATCTAAAACATGTCATCTATAAATGTTCGCATCATATTATTTGTGTTGCACAATAATGTAACACGTTACATATGTGCTCATGTTAGTGAAGTCAAAGTTTTGACACTTTATTTCAAATCCTGGCAGCTTTATTTTCTGCTGCTGTTGTTTCTTCCACTAGTACTTAAATATATGTGTATATATATATATATTTTGTTTCTTCCACTGGTACTTATATATATGTAGGGGTGTAACGGTACACAAAAATTTCGGTTCGGTACGTACCTCGGTTGAGAGGTCACGGTTCGGTTCATTTTCGGTACAGTAAGAAAACAACAAAATATAAAATTTTTTTGGTTATTTATTTACCAAGTTTGTAAACAATGGCTTTATCCTTTTAACATTGGGAACACTATAATAATTCTGCCCACGTTAATCAACATTAAACTGCCTCAAGTTGTTGCTCAGATTACCGTATTTTCCGCACTATTAGCCGCACCTAAAAACCACAAATTTACTCAAAAGCTGACAGTGCGGCTTATAACCCGGTGCGCTTTATATATGGATTAATATTAAGATTAATTTTCATAAAGTTTCGGTCTCGCAACTACGGTAAACAGCCGCCATCTTTTTTCCCCGTAGAAGAGGAAGTGCTTCTTCTTCTACGCAAGCAACCGCCAAGGTAAGCACCCGCCCCCATAGAACAGGAAGCGCTTCTTTTTCTACTGTAAGCAACCACCCGCCCCGGTAGAAGAAGAAGAAGAAGCGCGCGGATATTACGTTTCATTTCCTTTGTGTGTTTACATCTGTAAAGACCACAAAATGGCTCCTACTAAGCGACAGGTTTCCGGTTCATGAAAAGACGCAATCTCTCCATCCGCACACGGACTACTATTTCACAGCAACTGCCTAAAGACTTTCAAGAAAAGCTGGCTACTTTCCGTGCATATTGTAAAAACAAGATAGCTGAAAAAAAGATCCGGCCAAAGAACATTATCAACATGGACGAGGTTCCACTGACTTTTGATATTCCTGTGAACCGCACTGTGGATACAACGGGAGCACGTACGGTGAATATTCGCACCACAGGGAATGAGAAGTCATCCTTCACTGTGGTTCTAGCTTGCCATGCTAATGGCCAGAAACTTCCACCCATGGTGATATTCAAAAGGAAGACCTTGCCAAAAGAGACCTTTCCAGCCGGCGTCATCATAAAAGCTAACTCGAAGGGATGGATGGATGAAGAAAAGATGAGCGAGTGGTTAAGGTAAGTTTACGCGAAGAGGCCGGGTGGCTTTTTTCACGCAGCTCCGTCCATGTTGATATACGACTCCATGCGCGCCCACATCACGCTGGTTTTTAATATATTATTAAAGTTTGACTGACCTATCTGACTGTTTTTTTGACATTCCTTTAGCGCAGTTAGATGCGGCTTATAACACGGGGCGGCTTATAGGTGGACAAAGTTTTGAAATATGCCGTTCATTGAAGGCGCGGCTTATAACCCAGGGCGGCTTATGGTGCGGAAAATACGGTACATATAAAAAGTGCAACATTGAACAGTTTCAAGTCAACTCATCATGCTTAATTTATTACAGCATTTGGGAAGCCTGCAGTTGATTTATTATGTAAATGTTATATCTTTATCAACATGTGATAGCAGGGACCCTGCCATTCAAAACTAGGCTGCTGCATTACTAATATTAATGTAACTATAGCGGAAAAAATGGTACAATAGCAATAGGAGAGACTATTAATCCCTGAACACCATGGAGTTCATGGAGGCTTAATGATGCACTTACATTATTATATCAACTATCAGAGACAGAAACTCTTCATTTAACATAATGTCCTTTTTTGCTGCTTCAACACAGCTCAATCAACACAGAAAAAGGTAAGGTGAAAGAACAGACAGACAGGGCTTTGCTGTCCGTAACACACACACCGCAAAATGAGCTAACGTTACGCTAAAAGCGAATTAGCCTTCACCTCAAGCCAGGACTGCGGGCGAGCTGAGCTGTTTTTTTTATATTTCTAGAAGGTCAACGGGCTCATAGTAATGTTACTAGTAGTTGACTGGAAGGTGTTTATTATAATTTGGGGAGAGTCCGCTGCCTGATGCTTACCTGCTAAACGCTAAGTACTGACTACATGCGCTCTGAATACGCACTGATGATTGGCTGTTACCGCTCTGTTTGTACCCAATCAGATGGTTGTGTGGGTGGGACAATGCTGGGTGCTGTGAAGAGTACTGACAGAAACAGAGGCAGAAGGAAGCGGAGGCGGCTACTTAGTATGTTCGTGTGGAAACTTGTTCGGTACACCTCCGAACCGAAAAGGTTCATTACAAATACACGTACCATTACACCCCTAATATATATGTACCGTATATGTATCATTTGCTGCTTTGTTTCTTCCACTGGTACTTACATATATGTATCATTTGCTGCTGTTGTCAGCAGCACACTTGTGTTTCTTCCACTGGTACTTATAGGAGAAGCTTTCACCACACACACTGCAACTCAACACCTTCTCACCCGTGTGTGTCCTCATGTGTTTGACAAGTGTCGATCGGTCAGCAAAGCTTTTGTCGCAGCTCGAACAGGAATATGGTTTTTCGCCAGTGTGTATTCTCATGTGTACTTTCAAACAGTGGCTTTGTGTAAAACCTTTGCTGCAGATTGAACAAGAAAAGGGTCTTTCTCCCGTGTGTATTCTTATGTGTATTTTCAGATGCTTATTCTGTTTGAAACCTTTCCCACAAAAAGGACAGTCAAAGGGCTTCTCCCCAGTGTGTACTCTCATGTGGATTTTCACATCTTCCTTCCGAGAGAATCTTTTACTGCAAACGGAGCACATGTATGGTTTTTCTCCGGTGTGTATTCTCATGTGTCTCTTCAGGTTACGACGACGATGAAAAGTTTTATCACAGTGACAACATGTCAAGTGTGCTTTAGTATCTTCATCATCAGAGTCGGGGGATTGTGACGTCGTGTCGTCACTATCTGATTGTGGAGATAACATCTTGTCTGCTGGTGGTCCTCCACTGGGGTCTCCATCAGAGTCAGGAGAGTGTGACCTTGATTGTGGAGATAACATCTTGTCTGCTGGTGGTCCTCCACTGTGGTCTCCATCAGAGTCAGGAGAGTGTGACCTTGATTGTGGGGCTAAGATCTTGTCTGCTGGTGGTCCTCCACTGTGGTCTCCATCAGCTTCTCTTGTCATGTGTTGAGCTGAGCTGCTGCTTGGAGGCTTTTCCTCTCTCCCCTCATCATCTTCACCCTTCACAAGCACACCAGTCACTGGCATCTTGTTGACATCAAGCTCCTCCAAGAGACGGATGCTGAGGTCTTCCTCTTTAACGTGGGAGGGGCTGTGGTACCCACTGATCCATCCTGGTGGTCCACTCCTGTTGAAATATCAACAATTATAATGATATAAGTGATTATGTTTAGCACTTAGCAACACTGCTGCACGATGCTTAGTGTCTGACTAAAGCTGCATCTTTTTAGGAAAGCTTCTAAAACTTGAAGATCCTCCTCCTTCAACATTAAAAGGTTCTGAACCATCTTTTGTCCCAAAGTAATCATCATTGGCTCTCACAAAGTCTGCGTGATTAGCATTGTTGTTGATGGGGAAGGGATCTGTGGTTCCTGTCTGGCTTTCTCATTAACGCTCAAACCGGCTCAGGAATCTCTGTGAGATTGATTGTATTTTGATCATATCTATTTATGTACCGTATTTTCCGCACCATAAGGCGCCCTGGGTTATAAGCCGCGCCTTCAATGAACGGCATATTTCAAAACTTTGTCCACCTATAAGACGCCCCGTGTTGTAAGCCGCATCTAACTGCGCTAAAGGAATGTCAAAAAAACAGTCAGATAAGTCAGTCAAACTTTAATAATACCGTATTTTCCGCACTATTAGCCGCACCTAAAAACCACAAATTTACTCAAAAGCTGACAGTGCGGCTTTTAACCCGGTGCGCTTTATATATGGATTAATATTACGATTCATTTTCATAAAGTTTCGATCTCGCAACTTCGGTAAACAGCCGCCATCTTTTTTCCCGGTAGAACAGGAAGCGCTTCTTCTTCTACGCAAGCAACCGCCAAGGTAAGCACCCGCCCCCATAGAACAGGAAGCGCTTCTTCTACTGTAAGCAACCACCCGCCCGCGTAGAAGAAGAAAAAGCGCGCGGATATACCGTACGTTTCATTTCCTTTGTGTGTTTACATCTGTAAAGACCACAAAATGGCTCCTACTAAGCGTCAGGGATCCGGTTCATGAAAAGACGCAATCTCTCCATCCGCACACGGATTACTATTTCACAGCAACTGATATTCCTGTGAACCGCACTGTGGATACAACGGGAGCACGTACGGTGAATATTCGCACCACAGGGAATGAGAAGTCATCCTTCACTGTGGTTCTAGCTTGCCATGCTAATGGCCAGAAACTTCCACCCATGGTGATATTCAAAAGGAAGACCTTGCCAAAAGAGACCTTTCCAGCCGGCGGCGTCATAAAAGCTAACTCGAAGGGATGGATGAAGAAAAGATGAGCGAGTGGTTAAGGTAAGTTTAAGTTTACGCGAAGAGGCCGGGTGGCTTTTTTCACGCAGCTCTGTCCATGTTGATATACGTATGTTTGTGATTGCACATTTGCGTACATTTTGGGAGTGAACAGAGTTGTTAGAACGCTGGTTTTTAATATATTATTAAAGTCTGACTGACCTATTTGATTGTTTTTTTGACATTCCTTTAGCGCAGTTAGATGCGGCTTACAACACCGGGCGGCTTATAGGTGGACAAAGTTTTGAAATATGCCGTTCATTGAAGGCGCGGCTTTTAACCCAGGGCGCCTTATGGTGCGGAAAATACGGTATATTAAAAACCAGCGTGATGTGGGCGCGCATGGAGTCGTATATCAACATGGACGGAGCTGCGTGAAAAAAGCCACCCGGCCTCTTCGCGTAAACTTCCCTTAACCACTCATCTTTTCTTCATCCATCCATCCCTTCGAGTTAGCTTTTATGATGACGCCGGCTGGAAAGGTCTCTTTTGGCAAGGTCTTCCTTTTGAATATCACCATGGGTGGAAGTTTCTGGCCATTAGCATAGCAAGCTAGAACCACAGTGAAGGATGACTTCTCATTCCCTGTGGTGCGAATATTCACCGTACGTGCTCCCGTTGTATCCACAGTGCGGTTCACAGGAATATCAAAAGTCAGTGGAACCTCGTCCATGTTGATAATGTTCTCTGGCCGGATCTTTTTTTCAGCTATCTTGTTTTTACAATATGCACGGAAAGTAGCCAGCTTTTCTTGAAAGTCTTTAGGCAGTTGCTGTGAAATAGTAGTCCGTGTGCGGATGGAGAGATTGCGTCTTTTCATGAACCAGAAACCTGTCGCTTAGTAGGAGCCATTTTGTGGTCTTTACAGATGTAAACACACAAAGGAAATGAAACGTAATATCCGCGCTCTTCTTCGTCTTCTACGGGGGCGGGTGGTTGCTTACAGTAGAAGAAGCGCTTCCTCTTCTATGGGGGCGGGTGCTTACCTTGGCGGTTGCTTGCCGTAGAAGAAGAAAAAAGATGGCGGCTGTTTACCGTAGTTGCGAGACCTAAACTTTATGAAAATGAATCTTAATATTAATCCATATATAAAGCGCACCGGGTTATAAGCCGCACTGTCAGCTTTTGAGTAAATTTGTGTTTTTTAGGTGCGGCTAATAGTGCGGAAAATACGGTAAGTCTTGTGCTGTCATAAATCAGATGTATGTGATAGCTTCATTAGAGAGGCAACTTGAGTTTCACTTTCATTCTCACTCATTAGCAATGAAAAGTGTCACTCTACATCTTGGCTAGTTTGGATCAAACGCTTTTATTCCCGCTCCTCTTCTGCGCTTTATTTTTGTATGGAAATGAGTGTTTTGGAAGGCCAGGAACATGGAATAAGTTCATGGTGTGAAAAGGGAGTGGAGCTGACAGCCGTCACAACAATCATGTTTGGGCGTATTTTTAAGCACACAAATGAGAAAAATAAATAAACGTCTTTCAAATATAATGCATCTTTATAAATCACATTTATGAGGCGTTTGGGGGGCCCCAGGAAAGTTGGCCCCTGACAACAGTCTTTGGCCAATAACTACTCACCTGATCTTAAGATTTTAAAAGTTAAAGTACCAATGATTGTCACACACACACTAGGTGTGGTGAAAATTGTCCTCTGCATTTGACCCATCCCCTTGTTCACCCCCCTGGGATGTGAGGGGAGTAGTGGGCAGCAGCGGTGGTCACACCCGGGAATCATTTTTGGTGATTTAACCCCCAATTCCAACCCTTCATGCTGAGTGCCAAGCAGGGAGGTAATGGCTCCCATTTTTATAGTCTTTGGTAAGACTCGGCCGGGGTTTGAACTCACGACCTACCCATCTCTGGGCGGACACTTGTGTTGGGTCAAATGCAGAGGATAATTTCGCCACACCTAGTGTGTGTGTGTGTGTGTGTGTGTGTGTGTGTGTGTGACAATCATTGCTACTTTAACTTTAACTTAATATAAAGTTGGTAATAACGACATATGCAGTTGGTAATAACGACTATGCAGTTGGTAATAACGACATATGCAGTTGGTAATGAGGACATATGCAGTTGGTAATGAGGACATATACAGTTGGTAATGAGGACATATACAGTTGGTAATAACGACATATGCAGTTGGTAATAACGACATATGCAGTTGGTAATAACGACATATAAAGTTGGTAATAGGGACATACAGTATATAGTTGGTAATGAGGACATATACAGTTGGTAATGAGGACATATAAAGCTGGTAATGAGGACATATGCAGTTGGTAATGAGGACATATGCAGTTGGTAATGAGGACATATGCAGTTGGTAATAACGACATACGCAGTTGGTAATAACGACATACGCAGTTGGTAATAACGACATACGCAGTTGGTAATAGGGACATACAGTATATAGTTGGTAATAGGGACATATGCAGTTGGTAATAAGGACATATACAGTTGGTAATGAGGACATATGCAGTTGGTAATGAGGACATATGCAGTTGGTAATAACGACATATGCAGTTGGTAATAACGACATATAAAGTTGGTAATAGTGACATACAGTATATAGTTGGTAATAGGGACATATACAGTTGGTAATGAGGACATATACAGTTGGTAATGAGGACATATAAAGCTGGTAATGAGGACATATGCAGTTGGTAATGAGGACATATGCAGTTGGTAATAACGACATATACAGTTGGTAATAACGACATACACAGTTGGTAATAAGGACATACACAGTTGGTAACGACATATAAAGTTGGTAATAGGGACATACAGTATATAGTTGGTAATAGGGACATATACAGTTGGTAATGAGGACATACACAGTTGGTAATAACGACATATGCAGTTGGTAATAACGACATATAAAGTTGGTAATAGGGACATACAGTATATAGTCGGTAATAGGGACATATACAGTTGGTAATAACGACATATACAGTTGGTAATAACGACATATACAGTTGGTAATGAGGACATATGCAGTTGGTAATGAGGACATATGCAGTTGGTAATAACGACATACGCAGTTGGTAATAACGACATATGCAGTTGGTAATAACGACATATAAAGTTGGTAATAGGGACATACAGTATATAGTTGGTAATAGGGACATATACAGTTGGTAATAACGACATATGCAGTTGGTAATAAGGACATATACAGTTGATAATGAGGACATATGCAGTTGGTAATGAGGACATATGCAGTTGGTAATAGGGATATACAGTATATAGTTGGTAATAGGGACATATACAGTTGGTAATAACGACATATACAGTTGGTAATGAGGACCTATGCAGTTGGTAATGAGGACCTATGCAGTTGGTAATGAGGACCTATGCAGTTGGTAATGAGGACATATGCAGTTGGTAATGAGGACATATAAAGCTGGTAATGAGGACATATAAAGCTGGTAATGAGGACATATACAGTTGGTAATGAGGACATATGCAGTTGGTAATGAGGACATATGCAGTTGGTAATGAGGACATATGCAGTTGGTAATGAGGACATATAAAGCTGGTAATGAGGACATATACAGCTGGTAATGAGGACATATACAGTTGGTAATGAGGACATATGCAGTTGGTAATGAGGACATATAAAGCTGGTAATGAGGACATACACAGTTGGTAATGAGGACATATGCAGTTAGTAATAAGGACATATACAGTTGGTAATAATGACATAAAGTTAGTAATAAGTTAAAGTACCAATGATTGTCACACACACACACTCGGTGTGGTGGAATTTGTCCTCTGCATTTGACCCATTCCTTGTTCACCCCCTGGGAGGTGAGGGGAGCGGTGGCCGCGCCCGGGAATCATTTTTGGTGATAAAATAAGGACATATAAAGTTGGTAATAAGGACATATAAAGTTGGTAATAAGGACAAAGTTAGTAATAAGGACATATAAAGTTGGTAATAAGGACATATAAAGTTGGTAATAAGGACATAAGTTAGTAATGACATATACAGTTAGTACTGAGGACATATAAAGTTAGTAATGACATATACAGTTAGTTTTGAGGCATATACAGTTAGTAATGAGGACCTATAAAGTTAGTAATGAGGACCTATAAAGTTAGTAATGAGGACATAAAAAGTTGGTAATGAGGACATAAGTTAGTAATGACATATACGGTTAGTACTGAGGTATATACAGTTATTAATGAGGACATATAAAGTTAGTACTAAGGACATATACAGTTAGTAATGAGGACATATAAAGTTGGTAATGAGGACATAAGTTAGTAATGACATATACAGTTAGTACTGAGGACATATAAAGTTAGTACTGAGGCATATACAGTTAGTAATGAGGACCTATAAAGTTAGTAATGAGGACATATAAAGTTGGTAATGAGGACATAAGTTAGTAATGACATATACGGTTAGTACTGAGGTATATACAGTTATTAATGAGGACATATAAAGTTAGTACTAAGGACATATACAGTTAGTAATGATGACATATAAAGTTAGTAATGAGGACATATAAAGTTGGTAATGAGGACAAGTTAGTAATGATGACATATAAAGTTAGTAATGACATACGGTTAGTACTGAGGCATATACAGTTATTAATGAGGACATATACAGTTAGTAATGATGACATATAAAGTTAGTAATGAGGACATATAAAGATAGTAAGGACATATAAAGTTAGTACTGAGGACATATAAAGATAGTACTAAGGACATATAAAGTTAGTACTGAGGCATATACAGCTATTAATGAGGACATATAAAGTTAGTACTGAGGACATATAAAGATAGTACTAAGGACATATAAAGTTAGTACTGAGGACATATAAAGATAGTAATGAGGACATATACAGTTAGTAATGAGGACATATAAAGTTAGTAATGACATATAAAGTTAGTAAACAAACCTGATGCGCGTGACACTGCGTCCAGTCGTTGATGGTTGTGGCTCCTTCTCCACTTGAGTTGGACAAAGTTCCTCCTCAACTACTCACTTGATTCCCCCACACTGGCAGCATTTGTACGTCACACATTTCCACGCATCACAGTTTGTACGTCACACGTGACATTTTCACTCGCACACGTCATCGCTATTTGGCCACACTTCCGCCTCTCTCTGCTAGCAGCTAGCAAGCTACCTAGCATGCTAAGCTAAGTAGCAAGCGAAGCTCGCCAGAAAAGCGTCGAGTTCCTCCTGACACAAAAACGGAATAACGTCCAGTTTGTCCCGCCCTAGGTGAACAGGTAGAAAGACAAAATGAGCATTAACGCGGACATAGAAGTCCACACTGTACTGGTGCCTTTTTAGGACAGATTTCTCGAAGACACGACGATCGGTTTGCGCATGTGCAAGGTTACGTCACTTCCCGTCGACGTTTCCTTCTTCTTCTACGTTGTGTCTTTTCGGTTGTTTACTTCCTCTTCCTTCGGACTTTTGAGTGGAAGGTAATAGTTCTTCACTGCTCTGTGTTTCTTCATATTGGAAATATTCTTCCTAAACGCTACTAGATACTTTAAAAGTTAACCCAATAATGTTGTGGGTATAATGAATGTGTTGTTTTAAGTCATTTTTCTGCACAATTTCGTTTATTTAGAATTAGAGCGTCGACTGTGTGAATTGCTTGGTCATGTTTACGCACGGTATTACTATTTACTAGTGATGGGTTGATGAGGCGTCATGAAGCGTTTCGACACATTGCAAAACTGTATTGATACTGTGTCGATACTGTGTCACTAAATACTGACATCTGCTGGACATTAAAAATCCCTACAGGCAACCTATGGACCGACTCAACGGACACTGATTGTATGCCCTAGTACAGGGGTCACCAACCTTTTTGAAACCAAAAACTACTTCTTGGCAGAGGTGTGGACTCGAGTCACATGACTTGGACTCCAGTCAGACTCGAGTCATGAATTTGATGACTTTAGACTCGACTTGACAAAATGTAAAAAGACTTGCAACTCGACTTAGACTTTAACATCAATGACTTGTGACTTCACTTGGACTTGAGCCTTTTGAATTGACATGACTTGACATGACTTGCTATTTTCCCCAAAACCCAAAGATGAAAAAGTTATTCGGGAGCGCTCCGTATTTTTCATTGTGTACTTGTCTATCAGCGTTGCGTGTGTCAGCTGGTGTGCTGTCAGTACAACAGCCAATCAAATTAGATCTACTTTGTTTTCATCACACAGCATTCATCCAATCAAATTGCAGGACAACCAACGAAGAAGACATGTCCAAACCACACGCCAGTGACCAAAAAATGATACCTAAAATAATTTTGTTTGGGTATAAAAATTACGAGGTGGTCAACACAAAACGGTTTGCAGTATGCAACACATGCGGTTCCAAAATTACTGATGGAGAGGCAACAACTTCCAACTTCGTCCGGCATTTGAAGTTGCACAAAGAACGGTAAGTTTTGAATGTAAGATAACGTTTATTGGCTAAGTAACGTGACTTTTATTTGCTGTGTAGTTAAATCAGTGAGGCACTCACTGCTAACGTTATAACGTTATTGCAAACACGGGAATCTGTTGCAGTTCACTACCTTATTCATACTTTTTGTTCAGTGATTTTTTTTAAGCAGGGTTACGTTAGTCAATATATCACACGTAACGTTAGACGGCGGTCAGCAGCACCGCGTATTTTAGCCACCTAAAAAAAGACAAAAATAGTAAAATAAAGGTCAGTTAAAATGTATACTATATTATGAATATGTGTACTGTTTTAGCTAGCTTTCTGACATACTGTTGGTTGTTTACCTCAGTGGTCCCCAACCACCGGGCCGCGGCCCGGTACTGGTCCGTGGATCGATTGGTATCGGGCCGCACAAAAAATATATATTTTTTTTCTTTTTTTAATTAAATCAACATAAAAAACACAAGATACACTTACAAGTAGTGCACCAACCCAAAACAACTCTCTCCCCCCTTTTGTTCTGGGCATTGAACATGAAGACTCTTCCTTCACTGTTCCGAGTGGCCATGAGAGTCTTGGCAGTGCCTGCCTCCAGTGCTCCAGTGGAGCGAGTTTTCAGCCATGGTGGCATCATACTACGCCCCCATCGTGCACAAATGACTGACAGACTCTTGGCTAATTTGGTCTTTTGCAAATGCAATGCAGCATAGGGCCCTGACATATAAAAAGTACAACTTTTTTGTTATGTTCACGTATATGTCATGTTTTTTCAATGTTAACACTTTTGTACAAATAAGTACATTTGCACTTTATTTTTCAATGTGTTTGTTCTGTAAAGGAATGAGTTAATGTTTAAAATGACTGGTTAATAGTGCTATTATAAAGTGCAATGTCAGCACAATTTTCTTTCCTGCAATTTAAAATGCATTTGTTTTAATAAATAAATACAGCGTTTGAAAAGCATACACAATCTGTGTTAATATATTAGTCTGTGGTTAAAAGGACTTGAAAGGACTCGAAACTCAAAATGCAGGACTTGGGACTTGACTTGAGACTTTCCAGTCTTGACTTTGGACTTGACTCGGGGCTTGCCTGTCTTGACTCGGGACTTGACTCGGACTTGAGGGCAAAGACTTGAGACTTACTTGTGACTTGCAAAACAATGACTTGGTCCCACCTCTGCTTCTTGGGTACTGATTAATGCGAAGGGCTACCAGTTTGATACACACTTAAATAAATAAATATATTGTCATTTGTAAGTTACACGTAAGTGTGATTTAAACAAGAATAGCTAAATAAATACATTTATATATACCGGTATATTAAAAAAAATGGGTATTTCTGTCTGTCATTCCGTCGTACATTTTTTTTTTCCTTTTACGGAAGGTTTTTTGTAGAGAATAAATGATGAAAAAAACACTTAATTGAACGGTTTAAAAGAGGAGAAAACACGAAAAAAATTAAAATAAAATTTTGAAACATAGTTTATCTTCAATTTCGACTCTTTAAAATTCAAAATTCAACCGACAAAAAGAAGAGGAAAACTAGCTAATTTGAATCTTTTTGAAAAAATTAAAAAAAGAATTAGTAATTTTTCCTGACTAAGATACATTTTAGAATTTTGATGACATGTTTTAAATTGGTTAAAATCCAATCTGCACTTTGTTAGAATATTTAACAAATTGGACCAAGCTATATTTCTAACAAAGACAAATCAGTATTTCTTCTAGATTTTCCAGAACAAAAATTTTAAAAGAAATTCAAAATACTTTGAAATAAGATTTAAATTTGATTCTACAGATTTTCTAGATTTGCCAGAATAATTTTTTTGAATTTTAATCATAGTAAGTTTGAAGAAATATTTCACAAATTTTCTTCGTCGAAAAACCAGAAGCCAAAATATTTATTATTCTTTACAATGAAAAAAAAAAAAAAGTACTTGAACATTGATTTAAATTGTCAGGAAAGAAGAGGAAGAAATTTAAAAGGTAAAAAGGTATATTTGTTTAAAAATCCTAAAATCATTTTTAAGGTTGTATTTTTTCTCTAAAATTGTATTTCTAAAAGTAATAAGAAGCAAAGTAAAAAAATAAATGAATTTATTTAAACAAGTGAAGACCCATCCATTCATCCATTTTCTACCGCTTATTCCAAGTGAAGACCAAGTCTTTAAAATATTTTCTTGGATTTTCAAATTCTATTTGAGTTTTGTCTCTTTTAGAATTAAAAATGTCGAGCAAAGCGAGACCAGCTTGCTAGTAAATAAATACAATTTAAAAAATAGAGGCAGCTCACTGGTAAGTGCTGCTCTTTGAGCTATTTTTAGAACAGGCTGATCTGGTCCTTACGGGCTACCTGGTGACCGCGGGCCCCGCGTTGGTGACCCCTGCCCTAGTATATACAATAATATAAACCAAGTCATTTAGGATTATTTCATATCTTCATTTAAATAAAAATATATTTTTTATCTTTTTTAGATACAGTCAATAAATAATGTGAACATGTATCATAACATGGAAATCTAAGAGAATGTGTTGTGGATGATTGTGGACTGGGAATTTTTTTAATTTCATTTTTTTTACACATTTTTATAAAAAAAAAAAAAAAAAAAAAGTTTTTCCGACGTATTACATTTTAGACGATTTCTCTTCTTAGTTATTATTTCTCCGGCTGTAGAAAAGAGCCGCTCACAGGGCACAGAGGAGGCGTCAGTGCGACACAGTTCGCGTATCGGTCACGTGACCAAAACAGCTCATGATCGGTCACGTGACTTTCTAAAAGCGGTACGCGCACCGACACAGGGTTTTGCTCTATGAGCTTGACGCATGCGCCGATGCATCGGTGTTGCCGGACCCATCACTACTATTTACACCACACAGGAGCAGATATCAGTCCGCCAGAAAGCTGAGACCTGTGTATGTGTGTTTCGTATTTCCAACACAGGTATGTGGATTTGTGCATTATTATAATTTTTCTGTGATAAAACGTTTTTGTGAATGTAATTAAACATTTTTATATGAATGAATGTTTGTTACTTCCTCTTCCTTTCGGACTTTTGAGTGGAAGGAGCAGATATCAGTCCGCCAGAAAGCTGAGACCTGTGTATGTGTGCAGGCCCGGCCCTAACCAATCTGGCGCCCTAGGCAAGATTTTAGGTGGCGCCCCCCCCCACATCGGCAGTGAAGTGTATATACTCACAAGAAACTGAATAGCTTTGTCTTTGACCTTTTTTTTTTTTTTTTTACATACAACTATACCTAATATATAAAGGGGTGGAAAAGTGACTATTACCTGCAGGGCAAACATTAGCTAACCAGAAGGCAATAACAATGTAAACAAAAAACACCGGCTTAAAAGATCTAATACAAATGTCCCTGAGGAATGTAAGGTGGGAGTACTGTAATTACCTAACGTTACATTATTATTTTCCATAACAATTTAGCCCCCTCCACAATATTAACCCGACGTTAAAACAGAACTAGCTATTTATTGATTAGCAATTGCCGAATCATGTAACATTAGCTTAATGCTAAAAAGCCAGGTTACTATCACATTCTGTAACAGACAAATACTTTCATGTAGGCTAACGTTACCTACCTGCTACCTCTGTCTTTTCTCGTTTCTCCTCCTCCTCTTTTCTCTTTTTTCTTCCCTGGGCACCTGACAGTTTTGGCCGTTTTGACATCTTGTGTTGATTTTTTGATGTGACGTCCAAAAAGAGTCATGATACCGGAAGGGAGGGGGCGCACCGTGCGGGGGGAGGGGGGGGGGGGGGGCGTAATGTTGTAACAAATAATATTTCTAATAAAAAGGCTTTACTTTGCATTTTAATTAACGTGGGATTATTTTTTGTATTTAGAAATCATAGTACCAACTTTTTTTTTTTTTTTTTCTCCAACATTTGTGGCACTGGCGTGGCGCCCCCTGATGGACGGCGCCCTTAGCATTTGCCTATACGGCCTATGCCACGGGCCGGCCCTGTATGTGTTTCGTATTTCACAGGTTACCAATAAATAAACTACGGCATTGTCAAGTGTCTTTTTTTTATTTTTTTAAATACACAACGCATAATAAGACTCACTACATGTGTGTAGATGTAAATGATCATGAATGTATGTATGTGTGTATAGATGTTAGTTGTGAATGATCATGAATAAACATGTACCGTATTTTTCGGAGTATAAGTCGCACCCGGCCGAAAATGCATAATAAAGAAGGAAAAAACTGGAGTAGAAGTCGCATTTTTTGGGGGGAAATTTATTTGATAAAACTCAACACCAAGAATAGACATTTAAATGCCAATTTAAAATAAATAAAGAATATTGAACAGGCTGAATAAGTGTATCGCCAAAATTTGTTTTTGTATTTTTGAAGAATTTATTTGAATAATCTGTTCAAAATTGTTAGAAATGTCACATGTTTAAATATTAACTGTCAGTTTACTGTACTGTGCCAACTTTACTACTATATGAGTAAGTACAGGTAAAAGTCAGTAAATTAGAATATTTTGAAAAACTTGATTTATTTCAGTAATTGCATTCAAAAGGTGTAACTTGTACATTATATTTATTCATTGCACACAGACTGATGCATTCAAATGTTTATTTCATTTAATTTTGATGATTTGAAGTGGCAACAAATGAAAATCCAAAATTCCGTGTGTCACAAAATTAGAATATTGTGTAAGGGTTAAATTTTGAAGACACCTGGTGCCACAAACTAATCAGCTTATTAACTCAAAACACCTGCAAAGGGCTTTAAATGGTCTCTCAGTCCAGTTCTGAAGCCTACACAAACATGGGGAAGACTTCAGATTTGACAGCTGTCCAAAAGGCAACCATCGACACATTGCACAAGGAGGGAAAGACAAAAGGTTATTGCTGAAGAGGCTGGCTGTTCTCAGAGCTCTGTGTCCAAACACATTAATGGAGAGGCAAAGGGAAGGAAAAACTGTGGTCAGAAAAAGTGTACAAGCGATAGGGATCACCGAACCCTGGTCAAGATCGTGAAAAAAAACCCATTCAAAAATGTGGGGGAGATTCAGAAGGAGTGGACAGCTGCTGGAGTCAGTGCTTCAAGATCCACCACCAAGAGACGCTTGAAAGACATGGGTTTCAACTGCCGCATACCTCGTGTCAAGCCACTGTTGACCAAGAAACAGCGCGCAGCGTCTCACCTGGGCTAAGGAAAAAAAGAGCTGGACTGCTGCTGAGTGGTCCAAAGTCATGTTTTCTGACGAAAGCAAATTTTGCATTTCCTTTGGAAATCGAGGTCCCAGAGTCTGGAGGAAGACAGGAGAGGCACAGGATCCACGTTGCCTGAAGTCTAGTGTAAAGTTTCCACCATCAGTGATGGTTTGGGGTGCCATGTCATCTGCTGGTGTCGGTCCACTCTGTTTCCTGAGATCCAGGGTCAACGCAGCCGTCTACCAGCAAGTTTTAGAGCACTTCATGCTTCCTGCTGCTGACCTGCTCTATGGAGATGGAGATTTCAAGTTCCAACAGGACTTGGCGCCTGCACACAGCGCAAAATCTACCCGTGCCTGGTTTACGGACCATGGTATTTCTGTTCTAAATTGGCCCGCCAACTCCCCTGACCTTAGCCCATAGAAAATCTGTGGGGTATTGTGAAAAGGAAGATGCAGAATGCCAGACCCAAAAACACAGAAGAGTTGAAGGCCACTATCAGAGCAACCTGGGCTCTCATAACACCTGAGCAGTGCCAGAAACTCATCGACTCCATGCCACACCGCATTAACGCAGTAATTGAGGCAAAAGGAGCTCCAACCAAGTATTGAGTATTGTACATGCTCATATTTTTCATTTTCATACTTTTCAGTTGGCCAACATTTCTAAAAATCCCTTTTT
This sequence comes from Nerophis lumbriciformis, assembly GCF_033978685.3. Lineage (NCBI taxonomy): Eukaryota > Metazoa > Chordata > Actinopteri > Syngnathiformes > Syngnathidae > Nerophis > Nerophis lumbriciformis. Next base: position 6,480,281 of record NC_084563.2, on the reverse strand, counting down.
TGTATTAGCCTTAAGTAATATTCTAATTTTGTGACACACGGAATTTTGGATTTTCATTTGTTGCCACTTCAAATCATCAAAATTAAATGAAATAAACATTTGAATGCATCAGTCTGTGTGCAATGAATAAATATAATGTACAAGTTACACCTTTTGAATGCAATTACTGAAATAAATCAAGTTTTTCTAAATATTCTAATTTACTGGCTTTTACCTGTATATTTTCTATTGTTTCATTGAAAATAAAACTGCAAAGTCCATTTGGCTGTCATCTGTTTTAATTATGAGACACAATTATGTCAAAGTGATGATTTTATTTTTTTCATGCTTGAAATAAGAAATTATTACTTTAAAAAAAAAGTAGTTTTATACTTGTGAGTGTTGATGACACAGCTTTGCATCAGTTGATATTCTAGTTTCAAGCATGTTTTGCTCAATATAGGTCATCAAATCTCAGCATCAAGCTGTAATATCTTACTGAGATCATTTAGGACCAAAACCCTTAAAACAAGTAAAACACTCTAACATACAATCTGCTTAGTGAGAAGAATTATCTTATCAGACAGAAAATAAGCAAATACCACCCTTATTTGAGATATTTCATCTTACTTAGATTTCAGTTTTTGCAGGGCAGGGACCCCATCAAGTCATAAAAATGGGGTCCCACTGTTTTGTAAGCGTTTTGATAACAAATGATAAATGCATACCTGCCAACTACTCCGGTTTTCCCGTAATGAGTACGGTTTTCATCAACCTATTCCGGGTTACGGTTGCAGTGATAAAAAATACGGTTTTTCATTAATTAAAAAATAAGTTTTATTCACGAAATCGCGTAACAACAATGACAATCGACACTGCTTCCCGTAACTTCCTATCGAGCCATTCCGAATGCCATGCGCGAGGCTATTTATAGCACCGCTGCCAAGCACGAGGCACCCGTTGCCCATTGTTTCCAAACGAGCGAACGATCATGGAATCAGCCGGAGAAAAATCGCAAACGAGTCTTAAACCGAAAAGAAAACTGCAGTCATTCCGTGAAGAATATTCAAAAGCCTATCCGGGAATAATTATCCGTTCCAAAAAGGGTGAAAACTACGCGAATTGCACCTTGTGCAGACAAGATTTTTCGATCGGACACGGAGGAATTAGCGATGTAAAAGACCACGTTGGGACAAAAAAACACAAGTCTAATGCCGTTGCTAGCGAAACAAGTGGAAAACTTTCAACGTTTTTCGTCGCCCAAACAGATTCTTTGGATGTGATAAATGCCGAAGTTTTATTTACGGAGGCAATAATTGAGCATGGACTTCCAATCGCACTGGCTGATCACATGGGACAGTTAAATGTTTGTAATGCAACCTTTAAAAATCATTACGCGGTGATCGCGGTCCCAAAAATAAACTTTTCTTGCATGATAATGTCCAGAAAAACTCGCTTTATATTACTATAGAGTCCTTTTAACGAATGAGTTTGATGGTTTATCACAAACCTTAAATGAAAGAAGTCCTTTGTTCTCCTGCACCATGCACATGCGCTTTGGCCTTGCTTCGTGTTTGGTGCGCAATCTTGTCGGCTGTATTTCACAGCACGTCTTTGACAACTTGAAGTGGCATAAAACATTTAAAACAAGTCCAAGTTGAAGAAATCTTGTTAAATGTTGACAGCATAACTACCAAAATACAGAAGTATGTCCTTAATATTTTTGCAGTGCTATTTCTGTTGAAAAGTTCAAATGATTACATTAGAGATGTGATGTGCCACTTTTCAAGTGTCTGATGGCTTAAAGCCTGAACCCCCCACCAGGACTTTGTCCTGGACCTACCGGGGCCTGCAACCCCTGGACCCTGGCTACTAGGTTTTTCTGATTTGAAAAGTTGGCAGGTATGTAAATGTATGCATTATCCTGTTATATCTCACATTTACCATGAATTGATTAACGTGGACCCCGACTTAAACAAGTTGAAAAACGTACCATTTAGTAGTCAATTGTACGGAATATGTACTGTACTGTGCAATCTACTAATAAAAGTCTCAATCAATTCTATATTGCGTTTTGGAAAAAGGTTGTCATAAACGTGACTTCATTCCTATACAAAAAAAAAAGAAAATAAATGTTTATGCATATGTAAATGTATTCAGTTATAAACATTCATTTACTTTCTTCTTTCCTTCATGGATCTAAACTTTACCGCTGCCGCTAGTGTTTTCTTAATTTGTATTTAATAAGTTGTAAGTGCATTCATTTCAGTATAAAAGTGTAAAAAGTTGTTTGCTTAGGTCAGGGGTCGGCAACCCAAAATGTTGAAAGAGCCATTTTGGACCAAAAATACAAAAACAAATCTGTCTGGAGCCGCAAAAAAATAAAAGCCATATTACATCCAGATAGTGTGTCATGAGATATAAATTGAATTTAGATGATTTAAAAGAAACTAAATGAGCTCAAATATAGCTACAAATGAGGCATAATGATGCAATATGTACATAAAGCTAGGCTAAATAGCATGTTAGCATCGATTAGCTTGCAGTCATGCAGTGACCAAATATCATACTTGCCAACCCTCCCGAATTTTCCGGGAGACTCCCGAAATTCAGCGCCTCTCCCGAAAACCTCCCGGGACAAATATTCTCCCGAAAATCTCCCGATTTTCACCCGGAGCTGGAAGCCACGCCCCCTCCAGCTCTATGCGGACCTGAGTGAGGACAGCCTTTTTTCATGATGGGAGGACAACAGGGTGACAAGAACTAAATCATCCAGACTAGGGATAAATTGTAGTATTATGTTTATTTTACCTAAAAATAAATATATTTATTAATTTAAAAAAAAAAAAACTAAATACATTTTTACTATATTTTGCTAAAAACATCAAAATTAATTGTATTTTTATTTGTATTTTTTCGTGACTCCTTATTACATCCAGCCATAGAATTATACTTAAAAAAAAACATATTTGTAATATTTGATTTTAAATTATCATAATAATTCATTTAAAATGACCATATTTAATTATTAAAATAATTGCTTGTTTATCAACAACTTTAGCATTTTATTCATTACATTTAGAAACTCTCAGAAGCCAAGTTATGTTATATTCCTTAATATTTATTTATGCAAGTTTGAAGTATCAATTATTTATCTAAACACAGTTTTGTTTGCATATTTTCAGGATGTAGATTTTATATATATATATATATATATATATATATGTATATGTGTATATATATATATATATATATATATATATATATATATGTATATGTATATATATATATATATATATATATGTGTATATATATATATATATATATATATATATATATATATATATATATATATGAAATACTTGACTTGGTGAATTCTAGCTGTCAATATACTCCTCCCCTCTTAACCACGCCCCCAACCACGCCCCGCCCCACCCCCGACCACGCCCCCACCCCTCACCTCCCGAAATCGCAGGTCTCAAGGTTGGCAAGTATGCCAAATATGTCTGATTAGCACTCCACACAGGTCAATAACATCAACAAAACTCACCTTTGTGGATTCATGCACAACGTTAAAAGTTTGGTGGACAAAATGAGACAGAAAAAGAAGTGGCATAAAACACGTCCTAGAAAGTTATGCATGTAAACAAACTACGGTGAGTTCAAGGACCGCCAAAATTAGTAGGACAAAACGGCGCTCGCCAAATACTGGAATCAGTGAAGCATGTTTAATATAAACAGTGTGCTTTATAACAATTAGGGAGGTTTGTGTCATGTTTGTCCTCCTACAGAGTCCATATTAAAACAACACAAAAAATATTTTCCCCTCAACTTTTGACATTTTTCATACATTTTTGAAAAAGCTCCAGAGAGCCACTAGGGCGGCGCTAAAGAGCCGCATACGGCTCTAGAGCCGCGGGTTGCCGACCCCTGGCTTAGGTCATGAAATTTTTTTTTATTTTTTATGGCAAACACAAAATATGCAAAATCTTCCACCAAAAATATTTCTCAAAGTGTAATTGATGTGAAGTAATGAGAGCCTTGGATAGGTCAATAAGTCATAAACTCATTGATTTTGATTCAATATTATGTTTTGAGCAATGACAGTTTGAAAGGAAAAAAAACAGCTTTGTTTTATTAGTCAACATTGCAACTTTTTCTAAATGACATTTTACCTGTAAGCGTTTTTATTCCACTTTTGTTATGTTTGTGTTTATTTTTAATAGTATTTTTAGAATGTGCCGTGGGCCTTTAAAACATTAGCTGCGGGCCACACTTTTGACACCCCTGCTATAGATAATAAAAAAATTAAACAAACTGAGGCAGTATTTGTCATTGATAAATCTTTTGGCGAATCAAAAATAAAAAAACGCAATAAACGGGGAGGTAAATTTGACCTGGCAAATATAAACAAAACAAAACACTGTCGGAAAGCGATAATCGAGACAATAAAATAAAATAAAAAAACAAGCGTAAAAAGACACAAAAAGTGCGTTCACGCCAACACTGGTTGACAGTGTAACCCAGTGGTTCTCAAACTTTTTTTGTCATCCCCCACTTTGGACAAGGGGGAGTTTTCAAGCCCCACCTGCCCCCATCAACCCAACAGAGCGCTAATGCCAAGCTTTAACATTTTCAAATTTATTGAACATCAAGTTGTATACATTCAAACTCAATAACATAAAATAACATTAAGTTCAATAATAAATAAAATAACTGTGCAGCTGTGGTATAACTTGCATCAAGTTCAATAATAAATAAAATAACTTCCATCAAGTTCAATAATAAATAAAACAAGTGTTATAACTTGCATCAAGTTCAATAATAAATCAAAAAAAGTGTTATAACTTGCATCACGTTCAATAATAAATCAAAAAAAGTGTTATAACTTGCATCAAGTTCAATAATAAATAAAACAAAAGTGTTATAACTTGCATCACGTTCAATAATAAATAAAAAAAACTGTTATAACTTGCATCAAGTTCAATAATAAATCAAAAAAGTGTTATAACTTGCATCACGTTCAATAATAAATCAAAAAAAGTGTTATAACTTGCATCAAGTTCAATAATAAATCAAATAAAAGTGTTATAACTTGCATCAAGTTCAATAATAAATCAAAAAGTGTTATAACTTGCATCACGTTCCATAATAAATCAAAAAAAGTGTTATAACTTGCATCAAGTTCAATAATAAATCAAATAACTTGCATCAAGTTCAATAATAAATCAAAAAAAGTGTTATAACTTGCATCAAGTTCAATAATAAATCAAATAACTTGCATCAAGTTCAATAATAAATACAATAAAAGTGCCACTTTGCAATCTTTGCAAAAAAAAAAAAGAATTTAAATTAGGAATTAGGAATTTCCATTTATTTATATAGCGGATTTCACAGACAGAATCACAAAGTGATTTACAGTGTGTATAGAAAATGAAAGCATAGTAAAAAAAAATAATCTAAGAATATAATAATTTAAAAAACAATTTAAAGTGAAATTTCCTCCCGTTCCTCGCGCCCCACCTGTCATGTCTCTATTCCCCACCAGTGGGGCGCGCCCCACACTTTGAGAAACACTGGTGTAACCTATTTTTATGGGCTTGCCTCTTTGTGACGTTAAGTTCCTGCTATACAGTATATGCCTTGAGCTCTTATTTTGAAGGCGCTAAGAGTGGAAGTGGTGACACGTTGTAGTGGAGCGGAGGTTTTGAAAGAAAGGTAACAAAGTGGTCCTCGTGTAAAACTGGAGCCTCCGTGTTTGTTATTTTGTAGTGTTTCCTTCAAAATAAGAGCTCTGTATAACAAAAAGGCAAGCCCATAAAAATAGCTTACAACAGTATAACAAAATAAGTCACACTTATATTCTGTAACATTCACAGTTTTAGAAAAAGTGCAGAGGTAGAAATATTCCAAATAATCTCTTGTATATAATGTGAACATAAATAATGCCTCAAAACAGGTTAATTACATTCAACAAAAAGCAGCAGGCGAGCCCTCGCCCTGCACAGCCCCGTTAAAGAAGACATGTCCGGGGAAAAGAGGACGTATGGTCAGTCTAATATATATTTATATAGATGTGTCAGAAGTGCTACTGACACTTTGGTTATGTTTGGTTTTCATTTGTTTGAAATCACTTCCTGTCCCGGTGCTCTTGTTTTGTCACAGTTTCCTGTTTGCTCTCTGTCTTTTGCGGCACCTTTACTCTCTGCTCCGTGTCCTGTCAGCACACCTGCTCCTCGTTTAATTAGTTCTATTTAGCTCCACCTGAGTCCCTCCTTCAGCGCTTCATCATTATTCTTTTTGGACGGATGTGGATCGGACGGGTTTTGTTCACAGTGAGTAATATTTTGGGCTTTTCCCACTTACTTTCTACTGCTTGTGTTGATGCTTTCCATAATGTGCTCTGCTGCTTTCTATTGATGCTTTCCATAATGTGCTTTGCTGCTTTCTATTGCTTGTGTTGCTGTGACCTGCACTACACATGCACATGCACGTGTGTTAGGAACACAACATGAAGCAACAACACACACTTAGTCAGGGACAAACATGCACATGTGTTAGGAACACAACATGAAGCAACAACACACATTTAGTCAAGGACACACAAAGGTGACAAGCGGTCACTCACAATGGCTCTCACCTGCTGTCTGAGAGAGTCAAGGTGGGTCTGAGTGTTTTGGTAACACAACATGAAGCAACAACACACATTTAGTCAGTGACACACAAAGGTGACAAGCTGTCACTCACAATGGCTCTCACCTGCTGGCTAAGAGAGTCAAGGTGGGTGTGAGTGTTTGATGCAGGTGAACACACCTGCCCTCACTGATTAGGCCCAACTATGGTTGTCAGTTTGTTTGTTGTGGCCCACTGGGGGGCCTTTGGTTGTTTGTTGTGGCCCACTGGGGGGCCTTTGGTTGTTTGTTGTGGCCCACTGGGGGGCCTTTGGTTGTTTGTTGTGGCCCACTGGGGGGCCTTTGGTTGTTTGTTGTGGCCCACTGGGGGGCCTTTGTTTGTTTGTTGTGGCCCACTGGGGGGCCTTTGGTTGTTTGTTGTGGCCGACTGGGAGGCATTTGTTTGTTTGTTGTGGCCCACTGGGAGGCCTTTGTTTGTTTGTTGTGGCCGACTGGGAGGCCTTTGTTTGTTGTGGCCCACTGGGAGGCCTTTGTTTGTTTGTTGTGGCCCACTGGGGGGCCTTTGTTTGTTTGTTGTGGCCGACTGGGAGGCATTTGTTTGTTTGTTGTGGCCCACTGGGAGGCATTTGTTTGTCTGTTGTGGCCCACTGGGAGGCATTTGTTTGTTTGTTGTGGCCGACTGGGAGGCATTTGTTTGTTTGTTGGGGGCCTTTGGTTGTTTGTTGTGGCCCACTGGGGGGCCTTTGGTTGTTTGTTGTGGCCGACTGGGAGGCATTTGTTTGTTTGTTGGGGGCCTTTGGTTGTTTGTTGTGGCCCACTGGGGGGCCTTTGGTTGTTTGTTGTGGCCGACTGGGGGGCATTTGTTTGTTGTGGCCCACTGGGGGGCCTTTGTTTGTTGGTTGTGACCCACTGGGAGGCCTTTGTTTGTTTGTTGTGGCCGACTGGGAGGCATTTGTTTGTTTGTTGGGGGCCTTTGGTTGTTTGTTGTGGCCCACTGGGGGGCCTTTGGTTGTTTGTTGTGGCCGACTGGGGGGCATTTGTTTGTTGTGGCCCACTGGGGGGCCTTTGTTTGTTTGTTGTGGCCCACTGGGGGGCCTTTGTTTGTTTGTTGTGGCCCACTGAGGGGGCCTTTGGTTGTTTGTTGTGGCCCACTGGGAGGCCTTTGTTTGTTGTGGCCGACTGGGAGGCCTTTGTTTGTTTGTTGTGGCCCACTGGGGGGCATTTGTTTGTTTGTTGTGGCCGACTGGGGGGCATTTGTTTGTTGTGGCCGACTGGGAGGCGTTTGTTTGTTTTTGTTGTGGCCCACTGGGGGGCCTTTGGTTGTTTGTTGTGGCCCACTGGGGGGGCCTTTGTTTGTTGTGGCCGACTGGTGGGCCTTTGGTTGTTGTGGCCCACTGGGAGGCATTTGTTTGTTTTTGTTGTGGCCCACTGGGGGGCCTTTGGTTGTTTGTCATGGCCCACTGGGGGGCCTTTGGTTGTTTGTCATGGCCCACTGGGGGGCCTTTGGTTGTTTGTCATGGCCCACTGGGGGCCTTTGTTTGCTGTGGCCGACTGGGAGGCCTTTGTTTGTTTGTTGTGGCCCACTGGGGGGCATTTGTTTGTTTGTTGTGGCCGACTGGGGGGCATTTGTTTGTTGTGGCCGACTGGGAGGCGTTTGTTTGTTTTTGTTGTGGCCCACTGGGGGGCCTTTGGTTGTTTGTTGTGGCCCACTGGGGGGGCCTTTGTTTGTTGTGGCCGACTGGTGGGCCTTTGGTTGTTGTGGCCCACTGGGAGGCATTTGTTTGTTTTTGTTGTGGCCCACTGGGGGGCCTTTGGTTGTTTGTCATGGCCCACTGGGGGGCCTTTGGTTGTTTGTCATGGCCCACTGGGGGCCTTTGTTTGCTGTGGCCGACTGGGGGGCCTTTGGTTGTTGTGGCCCACTGGGAGGCATTTGTTTGTTTTTGTTGTGGCCCACTGGGGGGCCTTTGTTTGTTTGTTGTGGCCGACTGGGAGGCGTTTGTTTGTTTGTTTGTTTGTTGTGGCCCACTGGGAGGCGTTTGTTTGTTGTGGCCCACCGGGAGGCCTTTGGTTGTTTGTTGTGGCCGACCGGGAGGCGTTTGTTTGTTTGTTGTGGCCGACTGGGAGGCGTTTGTTTGTTTGTTGTGGCCGACTGGGAGGCCTGTGTTTGTTGTGGCCCACTGGGAGGCCGTTGTTTGTTTGTCATTTACAGGGTTGACATGCGTGGCAAAGTTGGTAGAGTGGCCGTGCCAGCAATCGGAGAGTTGCTGGTTACTGGGGTTCAATCCCCACCTTCTACCATCCTAGTCACATCCGTTGTGTCCTCGGGCAAGACACTTCACCCCTTACTGCTGATGGCTGCTGGTTAGCGCCTTGCATGGCAGCTCCCGCCATCAGTGTGTGAATGTGTGTGTGAATGGGTAAATGTGGAAATAGTGTCAAAGCGCTTTGAGTACCTTGAAGGTAGAAAAGCGCTATACAAGTATAACCCATTTATCATTTATTTATTTATATGCATTAGAGATGCGCGGTTTGTGGGCACAACCGCGGAGTCCGCGGATTATCCGCGGATCGGGCGGATGAAATTTAAGAAAATTAGATTTTATCCGCGGGTCGGGTCGGGCGGTTGAAATAAAGAAAATTAGATTTTAAATAGATTCAGGCGGGTGGCAGTTAAACCAATTGGGAAATATATATACATAGTTAAATGTTGTTACCCACATACGAAAAACGAGCAGGCACCTGCAGCATATGCCACAACAGAAGAAAAAAGAAAGAAAAAGAGATGGACACTTTTACGGAGCGGAGAAGGCCCCCGACGCCTCGCCGGGGTCCGGGACCGAGGCCCCTTCCCCCGAGAGGGCCCCACCGGGAGCCGTAGCTGAGGCGATCCGCGAGAAGGGCCCGACGCACGTCCAGGGTCACCACCGCGCCCACCGCACCGACACCCCGCCTCGTCCGCCTTCGCCGCGGCCGGCGTCACGCGCAGCAGGTAAGCAGCTTACCTGCCCGCCACCCCCGTGGCCGGGGGCTCGTAACAGGGGTCACTCCGCGCGCTCCGCCCGCGCAGCTTACCTGCCCGCCACCCCTGTTGCCGGGGGCGCGTAACAGGGGTCACTCCGCGCGCAGTGCGCTCACGAAAGGGGTGGGGCTCACCCTGGTTGATATAGACAGCAGCTAGGACGGTGGCCATGGACGTCGGAACCCGCTAAGGAGTGTGTAACAACCCACCTGCCGAATCAACTAGCCCTGAAAATGGATGGCGCTGGAGCGTTGGGCCCATACCCGGCCGTCGCCGGCAGCGAGACGCGCTTGGAGGTGCGCTCAGCGCGGCTCCCATATGATTGCGCACTGGTGTGCGTCTGGGTCGTGACAGCGTGGCACGCGAATGTCTGTGCTGCATTGGATCAGTCTCCTTTCTTTAACAGGCAAAAGCTTTATAACCTCACTAATGCCTTGCATCGTCTATATTAGATATATAACAACGGGCGGATGGCGGGCGAATGTGGTTCTGATCAAATGTTAGATCGGGTGGATTGCGGATGGTTGACGACTTTCTGATGCGGTTGCGGATTAAATAATTGCCTATCCGCGCATCTCTAATATGCATGTATTTTGCAGCCCTATCTCCAACACATCATACTGGAGACGTTTCCGTCCGGATTTAGGGCAGGTCACAGCACTGCCTCCGCCCTCTAAGGTGTTAAACGACCTACTCCTCATCACTGACTCTGGGAAATGTGCTGCACTGGTTCTCTTGGACCTCAGTGCAGCGTGCGGTACTATAGACCATTCTATTCTCCTGTACCGCCTCCAACAGGGGGTCTGCATCCCTAACACAGCCCTGTCCTGGTTTACGTCCTACCTCAACAACGGTACCTTCTGTGGACATAGCCAACCATGCCTCCTGCTGTGCCAACCTCACCTGTGGGGTTCCTCAGGGTTCAATGCTGCGTCCCATCCTGTTCTCCATCTACAGCCAAGTCATTCATCGCCATAAAATTTCCTTTCACGTCTACTCTGACGATACTAAATCTATCATCCACTCAAGACAGACGATCCCTCTGGGCTGGACAGTTTGAAGGACTGCTTGCGTTGTTACAAAACCTCCTGCAGCTCAATGACAGAGTGAAATTCTTCTGTTCGGGAACTCCATCTCGGTCAGTCAGATCAGAAAGTATTTAGGAAGTTTGGCCACCCTTGGAAAATAAGGTCAATTTTGGGGGGTCTGGTCATCTACAATACAACGTCAATATGTATTTGATTTGTGTCCTCATGGTTTTTGTTTTCTACTAGGTCAATTTTGGGGGGTATGGTCATCTACAATCCAAGGTCAATTTTGGGAGGTCTGGTCATCTACAATACAAGGTCAATTTTGGGGGGTCTGGTCATCTACAATGCAAGGTCAAGTTTGGGTGGTCTGGTCATCTACAATCCAAGGTCAATATGCATTTTATTTGTGTCCTCATGGTTTTTGTTATCTACTAGGTCAATTTTGAGGGGTCTGGTCATCTACAATCAAAGGTCAATATGTATTTAATTTGTGTCCTCATGGTTTGTTATCTAATAGGTCAATTTTGGGAGGTCTGGTCATCTACAATCCAAGGTCAAATTTGGGGGGTCTGGTCATCTACAATACAACGTCAATATGTATTTGATTTGTGTCCTCATGGTTTTTGTTATCTACTAGGTCAATTTTGGGGGGTATGGTCATCTACAATCCAAGGTCAATTTTGGGGGCCTGGTAATCTACAATTCAAGGTCAATATGTACATAATTTGTCTTCATGGAATTTGTTATCTACTAGGTCAATTTTGGGAGGTCTGGTCATCTACAATACAAGGTCAATTTTGGGGGGTCTGGTCATCTACAATGCAAGGTCAATTTTGGGAGGTCTGGTCATCTACAATCCAAGGTCAAATTTGGGGGGGTCTGGTCATCTACAATACAACATCAATATGTATTTGATTTGTGTCCTCATGGTTTTTGTTATCTACTAGGTCAATTTTGGGGGGTATGGTCATCTACAATCAAAGGTCAATTTTGGGGGTCTGGTCATCTACAATCCAAGGTCAATTTTGGGGGGTCTAGTAATCTACAATTCAAGGTCAATATGTATATAATTTGTCTTCATGGAATTTGTTATCTACTAGGTCAATTTTGGGAGGTCTGGTCCTCTACAATACAAGGTCAATTTTGGGGGGTCTGGTCATCTACAATGCAAGGTCAAGTTTGGGTGGTCTGGTCATCTACAATCCAAGGTCAATATGCATTTGATTTGTGTCCTCATGGTTTTTGTTATCTACTAGGTCAATTTTGAGGGGTCTGGTCATCTACAATCAAAGGTCAATATGTATTTAATTTGTGTCCTCATGGTTTGTTATCTACTAGGTCAATTTTGGGGGTCTGGTCATCTACAATCAAAGGTCAATTTTGGGGGGTCTGGTCATCTACAATTCAAGGTCAATATGTATATCATTTGTCTTCATGGAATTTATCTACTAGGTCAATTTTGGGAGGTCTGGTCATCTACAATGCAAGGTCAAGTTTGGGTGGTCTGGTCATCTACAATCCAAGGTCAATATGTATTTAATTTGTGTCCTCATGGTTTTTGTTATCTACTAGGTCAATTTTGGGGGGGTATGGTCATCTACAATCCAAGGTCAATTTTGGGGGTCTGGTCATCTACAATCCAAGGTCAATTTTGGGGGGTCTGGTAATCTACAATTCAAGGTCAATATGTATATAATTTGTCTTCATGGAATTTGTTATCTACTAGGTCAATTTTGGGAGGTCTGGTCATCTACAATACAAGGTCAATTTTGGGGGGTCTGGTCATCGACAATGCAAGGTCAAGTTTGGGTGGTCTGGTCATCTACAATCCAAGGTCAATATGTATTTGATTTGTGTCCTCATGGTTTTTGTTATCTACTAGGTCAATTTTGAGGGGTCTGGTCATCTACAATCAAAGGTCAATTTTGGGGGGTCTGGTCATCTACAATTCAAGGTCAATATGTATATAATTTGTGTCATGGTTTTTGTTATATACGAGGTCAATTCCGGGGGGTCTGGTCATCTACAATCCAAGGTCAATTTTGGGGCGTCTGGTCATCTACAATACAAGGTACATTTTTGGGGGGTCTGGTCATCTACAATTCAAGGTCAATATGTATTTAATTTGTGTCCTCATGGTTTATCTAATAGGTCAATTTTGGGAGGTCTGGTCATCTACAATCCAATGTGAATTTTGGAAGGTCTGGTCATCTACAATCCAAGGTCAATTTTGGGGGGTTGGGTCATCTACAATACAAGGTCAATATGTATTTAATTTGTGTCATGGTTTCTGTTATCTACTAGGTCAATTCCGGGGGGTCTGGTCATCTACAATACAAGGTCAACTTTGGGGCGTCTGGTCATCTACAATACAAGGTACATTTTTGGGGGTCTGGTCATCGACAATCCAAGGTCAGTTTTGGGGGTTGGGTCTTCTACAATTCAAGGTCAATATGTATTTAATTTGTGTCCTCATGGTTTTTGTTATCTTCTAGGTCAATTTTGGGAGGTCTGGTCATCTACAATCCAATGTGAATTTTGGAAGGTCTGGTCATCTACAATCCAAGGTCAATTTTGGGGGGTTGGGTCATCTACAATACAAGGTCAATATGTATTTAATTTGTGTCATGGTTTTTGTTATCTACTAGGTCAATTCCGGGGGGGTCTGGTCATCTACAATACAAGGTCAACTTTGGGGTGTCTGGTCATCTACAATACAAGGTACATTTTTGGGGGTCTGGTCATCTACAATCCAAGGTCAGTTTTGGGGGGTTGGGTCTTCTACAATTCAAGGTCAATATGTATTTAATGTGTGTCCTCATGGTTTTTGTTATCTTCTAGGTCAATTTTGGGAGGTCTGGTCATCTACAATCCAATGTGAATTTTGGAGGGTCTGGTCATCTACAATACAAGGTCAGTTTTGGGGGGTTGGGTCATCTACAATACAAGGTCAATATGTATTTAATTTGTGTCCTCATGGTTTTTGTTATCTTCTAGGTCAATTTTGGGAGGTCTGGTCATCTACAATCCAATGTGAATTTTGGAAGGTCTGGTCATCTACAATCAAAGGTTAATTTTGGGGGGTTAGGTCATCTACAATACAAGGTCAATATGTATTTAATTTGTGTCATGGTTTTTGTTATCTACTAGGTCAATTCCGGGGGGTCTGGTCATCTACAATCCAAGGTCAACTTTGGGGCGTCTGGTCATCTACAATACAAGGTAAATTTTTGGGGGTCTGGTCATCTTCAATACAAGGTCAATATGTATTTAATGTGTGTCCTCGTGGTTTTTGTTATCTTCTAGGTCAATTTTGGGAGGTCTGGTCATCTACAATCCAATGTGAATTTTGGAGGGTCTGGTCCTCTACAATCCAAGGTCAATTTTGGGGGGTCTGGTCATCTACAATACAAGGTAAATTTGGGGGGGGTCTGGTCATCTACAATACAAGGTCAATTTTGGGGGTCTGGTCAGCTACAATCCAAAGTCATTTTTGGAGAGTCTGGTCATCTACAATCCAAGGTCATTTTTGGAGAGTCTGGTCATCTACAATCCAAGGTCAATTTTGGGAAGTCTGGTCATCTACAATCCAAGGTCAATTTTGGGGAGTCTGGTCATCTGCAATCCAAGGTCAATATTGGGGAGTCTGGTCATCTACAATACAAGGTCAATATTGGGGGGGTCTGGTCATCTACAATACAAGGTCAATTTTGGGGGGTCTGGTCATCTACAATACAAGGTCAATATGTATTTTGTGTCCTAATGGTTTATCTACTAGGTCAATTTTCGGGGGTCTGGTCATCTACAATCTTCGGTCAATTTTGGGGGGTTTGGTCATCTACAATCCAAGGTCAATATGTATTTAATTTGTGTCCTCAGGGTTTTTGTTAGCTACTAGGTCAATTTGCGGGGGGTCTGGTCATCTACAATCCAAGGTCAATTTTGGGGGGTTAGGTCATCTACAATCCAAGGTCATTATGTATTTAATTTGTGTCCTCATGGTTTTTGTTATCTACTAGGTCAATTTTGGGGGGTCTGGTCATGTACAATCCAAGGTCAATTTTGGGGGGTCTGGTCATCTACAATTCAAGGTCAATATGTATTTAATTTGTGTCATGGTTTTTGTTATCTACTAGGTCAATTCCGGGGGGTCTGGTCATCTACAATACAAGGTAAATTTTGGGGGGTCCGGTCATCTACAATTCAAGGTCAATTTTGGGGGGTCTGGTCAGCTACAATCCAAAGTCAATTTTGGGGGGTCTGGTCATCTACAATCCAAGGTCATTTTTGGGGGGTCTGGTCATCTACAATCCAAGGTCATTTTTGGGGGGTCTGGTCATCTACAATTCAAGGTCATTTTTGGGGAGTCTGGTCATCTACAATCCAAGGTCAATTTTGGGGAGTCTGGTCATCTACATTCCATGGTCAATTTTGGGGAGTCTGGTCATCTACAATCCAAGGTCAATATTGGGGAGTCTGGTCATCTACAATACAAGGTCAATATTGGGGGGGGTCTGGTCATCTACAATACAAGGTCAATATTGGGGGGGGGGGGGGGTCTGGTCATCTACAATACAAGGTCAATTTTGGGGGGTCTGGTCATCTACAATACAAGGTCAATATGTATTTTGTGTCCTCATGGTTTATCTACTAGGTCAATTTTCGGGGGTCTGGTCATCTACAATCTTCGGTCAATTTTGGGGGGTTTGGTCATCTACAATCCAAGGTCAATATGTATTTAATTTGTGTCCTCATGGTTTTTGTTAGCTACTAGGTCAATTTGCGGGGGGGTCTGGTCATCTACAATCCAAGGTCAATTTTGGGGGGTTTGGTCATCTACAATCCAAGGTCAATTTTGGGGAGTCTAGTCATCTACAATCCAAGGTCAATATGTATTTAATTTGTGTCCTCATGGTTTTTGTTAGCTACTAGGTCAATTTTGGGGGAGTCTGGTCATCTACAATCCAAGGTCAATTTTGGGGGGTTTGGTCATCTACAATCCAAGGTCAATTTTGGGGGGTTTGGTCATCTACAATCCAAGGTCAATATGTATTTAATTTGTGTCCTCGTGGTTTTTGTTATCTACTAGGTCAATTTTGGGGGGTCTGGTCATGTACAATCCAAGGTCAATTTTGGGGGGTCTGGTCATCTACAATTCAAGGTCAATATGTATTTAATTTGTGTCATGGTTTTTGTTATCTACTAGGTCAATTCCGGGGGGTCTGGTCATCTACAATACAAGGTAAATTTTGGGGGGTCCGGTCATCTACAATTCAAGGTAAATTTTTGGGGGGTCTGGTCATCTACAATCCAAGGTCATTTTTGGGGGGTCTGGTCATCTACAATCCAAGGTCATTTTTGGGGGGTCTGGTCATCTACAATTCAAGGTCATTTTTGGGGAGTCTGGTCATCTACAATCCAAGGTCATTTTTGGGGAGTCTGGTCATCTACAATCCAAGGTCAATTTTGGGGAGTCTGGTCATCTACATTCCATGGTCAATTTTGGGGGGTTTGGTCATCTACAATCCAAGGTCAATATGTATTTAATTTGTGTCCTCATGGTTTTTGTTAGCTACTAGGTCAATTTGCGGGGGGGTCTGGTCATCTACAATCCAAGGTCAATTTTGGGGGGTTTGGTCATCTACAATCCAAGGTCAATTTTGGGGAGTCTAGTCATCTACAATCCAAGGTCAATATGTATTTAATTTGTGTCCTCATGGTTTTTGTTAGCTACTAGGTCAATTTTGGGGGAGTCTGGTCATCTACAATTAAAGGTCAATATGTATTTAATTTGTGTCCTCATGGTTTTTGTTAGCTACTAGGTCAATTTTGGGGGAGTCTGGTCATCTACAATCCAAGGTCAATTTTGGGGGGTTTGGTCATCTACAATCCAAGGTCAATTTTGGGGGGTCTGGTCATCTACAATTCAAGGTCAATATGTATTTAATTTGTGTCCTCATGGTTTTTGTTAGCTACTAGGTCAATTTTGGGGGAGTCTGGTCATCTACAATCCAAGGTCAATTTTGGGGGGTCTAGTCATCTACAATCAAAGGTCAATATGTATTTAATTTGTGTCCTCATGGTTTTTGTTAGCTACTAGGTCAATTTTGGGGGGTCTGGTCATCTACAATTCAAGGTCAATATGTATTTAATTTGTGTCCTCGTGGTTTTTGTTATCTACTAGGTCAATTTTGGGGGATCTGGTCATCTACAATCCAAGGTCAATTTTGGGGAGTCTGGTCATCTACATTCCATGGTCAATTTTGGGGAGTCTGGTCATCTACAATCCAAGGTCAATATTGGGGAGTCTGGTCATCTACAATCCAAGGTCAATTTTGGGGAGTCTGGTCATCTACAATACAAGGTCAATATTGGGGGGGGGGGGTCTGGTCATCTACAATATAAGGTCAATATTGGGGGGGGGGTCTGGTCATCTACAATACAAGGTCAATTTTGGGGGGTCTGGTCATCTATAATACAAGGTCAATATGTATTTTGTGTCCTCATGGTTTATCTACTAGGTCAATTTTCGGGGGTCTGGTCATCTACAATCTTCGGTCAATTTTGGGGGGTTTGGTCATCTACAATCCAAGGTCAATATGTATTTAATTTGTGTCCTCATGGTTTTTGTTAGCTACTAGGTCAATTTTGGGGGAGTCTGGTCATCTACAATCCAAGGTCAATTTTGGGGGGTTTGGTCATCTACAATACAAGATCAATTTTGGGGGGTTTGGTCATCTACAATCCAAGGTCAATATGTATTTAATTTGTGTCCTCATGGTTTTTGTTAGCTACTAGGTCAATTTGCTGGGGGGTCTGGTCATCTACAATCCAAGGTCAATTTTGGGGGGTTTGGTCATCTACAATCCAAGGTCAAATTTGGGGGGTATGGTTATCTCCAATACAAGGTCAGTTTTGGGGGTCTGGTCATCTACAATGCAAGGTCAGTTTTGGTGGGTCTGGTTATCTACAATGCAAGGTCAATTTTGGGGAGTCTAGTCATCTACAATCCAAGGTCAATATGTAATTAATTTGTGTCCTCGTGGTTTTTGTCATCTACAAGGTCAATATTGGGGGGTGATTCCCCCTCTATAAGGTCAATATTGGTTTATTCTGCCATGCAATGCAACAACACTACATAACTCTTACCCAATGTTATCCATTCATTCATTCATGTGTTACTCATTTATCATTCTTTCACCATGCATGATACAACCCTTACACAATGTGTTATGGGTCACACTCCTGCTGCCTCTCCTCCTGCCACACCAACGGGCGTTCCCTCTCCACTGCGGGCGTGTCTCCGCAAGAGATCTGCAATCAACACACCTGCCCGTGATGAGTGACCAGCCTTCATAAGCCAGCGCGTCTTGAGATCCGGTGCCAGAACGTAGCTCCTCCTACCAGTACAGTAAGCCAACACTTCTCTCTCCCTGTGTTCCCTTCCCGTCGTGTTCACCGTCTCTCGTGTTGTGTCGTCCTCCAGCTTCCTCGTGGTCGAGTTGTGTGTCTTGTCTACCTGGACTCCCTCTTGCCTTCCTGGACTAAGACCTCGCTCCTGTCCTCGACCATCCGCCTGACGTCCGAGCCGGCTTATCCCCTTTTGGACTTCTGCCTCGATCTCAACACGCACACTCAACACCCTCTGGTGACCACGCTCAGATAATACTTACACATAGTCGCACTTCATCTCTTTAAGCTAATCACACACTGCACTCACATACTGAGCTGTCAATAAACACGCTGACAGCTAACGACATCATCGCCTCTCTGCAGTCTTCTTCTCCCGCTGTCCCGTCACACAATGTTATATATTTCATTTATTCATTCATGTGTTATCATTTTTACACCATGCACTACACAATGTTTATTCATTCATTACTTTATTCATTCATTATCAATCAAAGAAAGTTTATTATATAGCCCTAAATCACGAGTGTCTCAAAGGGCTGCACAAGCCACAACGACATCCTGGGCTCAGATCCCACATCAGGGCAAGAAAAAAACTCAACCTAATAGGTTGACAATTAGAAACCTTGGAGGGGACTGCAGATGTTTCCCGCTTTTTATTTGACCCCTTTATGCTCCTAATTTCTCGATTTAAATTTCTAAACAAAAAATAATTCAATGTTTTTCTCGTAAGATTACAACTTTTATTCTCATATTATTGCGACTTAATTCTCGAACTGTTTATTTTTATTGTAATAAATTGAGTTAAAACTTCACAACTTAATTTTGCAGTACTGTAAATTAAATCTCCAAAAAATAAAAAATATTGCTGTTTTTCTCTTTTTATTACACCTTTATATTCTCGTAGTTTCACCATTTAAATCTATAAACAAAAAATATTACAATGTTTTTCTCAACTTTATTCTCATATTGTAACTTAATTCTCGAAAAAAAATTATTTTTCTTGTAATATTACATTTTACTTAAAACTTTACAACTTTATTTTTGCAATACTGTAACTTAAATCTCCAAAAAATAATTTTTATATCCGTTTTCCCCTTTTTATTACACCTTATATTCTCGTAATTTCACCATTTAAATCTCTAAACAAAAAATAATTATACTATGTTTTTCTTGGAAGATTACAACTTTATTCTCAATATTGTGACCTAATTCTCGATTTTGTTTGTTTTTGTTGTAATATTACACAGTTAAAACTTTACAACTTTATTTTTGCAATACTGTAACTTAAGTCTTCAAAAAATAAAAGTTGCTCTGTTTTCCCTTTTGTAATATACCTTCATTCCCATAATTTCACCATTTAAATCTCTAAACAAAAAATAATTCTAACATGTTTTTCTTGTAAGATTACAACTTTATTCTCATATTATTGTGACTTAATTCTCGAAAAATGTTGTTTATTTGTCTTGTAATATGTTTTAGTTAAAACTTTACAACTTTATTTTTGCAATACTGTAACTTAAATCTCCCAAAAAATTTAATAAAAATGATGTTCTTGTTCCCTTTTTATCATACCTTTTATTCTTGTACTTTCACCATTTAAATCTGTAAACAAAAATTCAAGAATGTTTTTCTCGTAACAGATTACAACTTAATTCTCATGATATTGTGACTTAAATTTATTTTATTTTTTTGTAATATCACAACAATTTAGTTGCAACTTTATTTTTGCAATACTGTAACTTAAATCTTCAAAAAATAAAAACATTTATTTCTGTTTTTCCCTTTTTATTATACACCTTTATTCCCATAATTTCACGATTCAAATCTCTAAACAAAAAATATTACAATGTTTTTCTCAACTTTATTCTCATATTATTGTGACTTAATTCTCGAAAAATGTTGTTTATTTTTCTTGTAATATGTTTTAGTTAAAACTTTACAACTTTATTTTTGCAATACTGTAACTTAAATCTCCAAAAAATTAAAATTTTTATTGCTTTTTCCCCCTTTTTATTACACCTTATATTCTCTTAATTTCACCATTTAAATCTCTAAACAAAAAATAATTCTACAATGTTTTTCTTGCAAGACCAACTTTATCATATTATTGTGACTTAATTCTCGAAGAATTGTGTTTTTTATTTTTTTGTAATATTACAGTTTTAGTTAAAACTTTACAACTTTATTTTTGCAATACTGTAACTTCAAACTTAAAAAAAAAAAAAAAAAAAAAAAAAACTTGCTCTGTTTTCCCTTTTTATATTTCATTCCCATAATTTCACGATTTAAATCTCTAAACAAAAAATAATTCTAAAATGTTTTTCTTGTAAGATTACAACTTTATTCTAATGACTTAATTCTCGAAAAATTGTGTTTATTTTTCTGATATTACGTTTTAGTTGGAACTTCACAACTTTATTTTTTGCAATACTGTAACTTAAATCTCCAAAAAATAAAAATAAAAATGTTGTTCTTGTTTGTTTTTCCCTTTTTATCATACCTTATTCTTGTAATTTCACCATTTAAATCTAAACAAAAAATAAATTCAAGAATGTTTTTCTTGTAACAGATTACAACTTTATTCTCATGATATTGTGACTTAAAATAATTTTATTTTTTTGTAATATCACATTTTAGTTACAACTTTATTTTTGCAATACTCTCCCAAAATGTTTTTGTTGTAACATTACGTTTTAGTTAAAACTTTACAACTTTATTTTTGCAATACTGTAACTTAAATCTCCAAAAAATAAAAACATTTATTTCTGTTTTTCCCTTTTTATTATGCACCTTTATTCCCATAATTTCACGATTCAAATCTCTAAACAAAAAATAATTCCACAAAGTTTTCTTGTAAGATTACAACTTTATTCTCATTGTGACTCAATTCTCGAAAAAAAAATATTTTTCCTGTAATATTACGTTTTAGTTAAAACTTTATTTTTTCAATACTGTAACTTAAATCTCCCAAAAATAAAAAAAAATGTATTGCGGTTTTTCCCTTTTTATTACACCTTTATATTCTCGTAATTTCAGCATTTAAATCTCTAAACAAAAACTGATTCTACAATGTTTTTCTTGTAAGATTACAACTTTATTCTCATAATATTGTGACTTAATTCTCCAAAAATGTTTTGTTGTTGTTGTAATATTACACAGTTTTAGTTAAAACTTTATTTTTGCAATACTGTAACTTAAGTCTTCAAAAAATAAAAAAGTTGCTCCGATGTTTTCCCTTTTTATTATGCCTTCATTCCCATAATTTCACCATTTAAATCTCTAAACAAAAAATAATTCTATAATGTTTTTCTTGTAAGATTACAACTTTATTCTCATTATTGTGACTTAATTCTCGAAAAAATTTTATTTAGTTTTCTTATATTACGTTTTAGTTGGAACTTCACAACTTTATTTTTTGCAATACTGTAACTTAAATCTCCAAAAAATAAAAATAATGTTTGTTTTTCCCTTTTTATCATACCTTATTCTCGTAATTTCACCATTTAAATCTGTAAACAAAAAATAAATTCAAGAATGTTTTTCTTGTAACAGATTACAACTTTATTCTCATAATATTGTGACTTAATTTTTTTTTTTTTTTTAATATTACATTTTAGTTACAACTTTATTTTTGCAATACTCTCCCCAAATGTTGTAACATTACAATGTTTTAGTTAAAACTTTACAACTTTATTTTTGCAATACTGTAACTTAAATCTCCAAAAAATAAAAACATTTATTTCTGTTTTTCCCTTTTTATTATACACCTTTATTCCCATAATTTCACGATTCAAATCTCTAAACAAAAAATAATTACACAAAGTTTTCTTGTAAGATTACAACTTTATTCTCATATTATGGTGACTTAATTCTCGAAAAAAAATTATTTTTCTTGTAATATTACGTTTTAGTTAAAACTTTATTTTTGCAATACTGTAACTTAAATCTCCAAAAAAAATAAAAAAAATGTATTGCGGTTTTTCCCTTTTTATTACGCCTTTATATTCTCGTAATTTCACCATTTAAATCTCTAAACAAAAACTGATTCTACAATGTTTTTCTTGTAAGATTACAACTTTATTCTCATAATATTGTGACTTAATTCTCCAAAAGTTGTTGTAATATTACACAGTTTTAGTTAAAACTTTATTTTTGCAATACTGTAACTTAAGTCTTCAAAAAATAAAAAAGTTGCTCCGATGTTTTCCCTTTTTATTATGCCTTCATTCCCATAATTTCACCATTTAAATCTCTAAACAAAAAATAATTCTATAATGTTTTTCTTGTAAGATTACAACTTTATTCTCATTATTGTGACTTAATTCTCGAAAAAATGTTATTTAGTTTTCTTATATTACGTTTTAGTTGGAACTTCACAACTTTATTTTTTGCAATACTGTAACTTAAATCTCCAAAAAATAAAAATGTTTGTTTTTCCCTTTTCATCATACCTTATTCTCGTAATTTCACCATTTAAATCTGTAAACAAAAATTCAAGAATGTTTTTCTCGTAACAGATTACAACTTTATTCTCATGATATTGTGACTTAAAATAATTTTATTTTTTTGTAATATCACATTTTAGTTACAACTTTATTTTTGCAATCCTCTCCCAAAATGTTTTTGTTGTAACATTACGTTTTAGTTAAAACTTTACAACTTTATTTTTGCAATACTGTAACTTAAATCTCCAAAAAATAAAAACATTTATTTCTGTTTTTCCCTTTTTATTATACACCTTTATTCCCATAATTTCACGATTCAAATCTCTAAACAAAAAATAATTCCACAAAGTTTTCTTGTAAGATTACAACTTTATTCTCATTGTGACTCAATTCTCGAAAAAAAAATATTTTTCTTGTAATATTACGTTTTAGTTAAAACTTTATTTTTGCAATACTGTAACTTAAATCTCCAAAAAATAAAAAAAATGTATTGCGGTTTTTCCCTTTTTATTACACCTTTATATTCTCGTAATTTCACCATTTAAATCTCTAAACAAAAACTGATTCTACAATGTTTTTCTTGTAAGATTACAACTTTATTCTCATAATATTGTGACTTAATTCTCCAAAAATGTTTTGTTGTTGTTGTAATATTACACAGTTTTAGTTAAAACTTTATTTTTGCAATACTGTAACTTAAGTCTTCAAAAAATAAAAAAGTTGCTCTGATGTTATACCTTCATTCCCATAATTTCACCATTTAAATCTCTAAACAAAAAATAATTCTATGTTTTTCTTGTAAGATTACAACTTTATTCTCATTATTGTGACTTAATTCTCGAAAAAATGTTATTTAGTTTTCTTATATTACGTTTTAGTTGGAACTTCACAACTTTATTTTTTGCAATACTGTAACTTAAATCTCCAAAAAATAATGTTGTTCTTGTTTGTTTTCCCCTTTTTATCATACCTTATTCTCGTAATTTCACCATTTAAATCAGTAAACAAAAAATAAATTCAAGAATGTTTTTCTTGTAACAGATTACAACTTTATTCTCATAATATTGTGACTTAATTATTTTTTTTTAATATTACATTTTAGTTACAACTTTATTTTTGCAATACTCTCCCCAAATTGTGTTGTTGTTGTAACATTACAGTGTTTTAGTTAAAACTTTACAACTTTATTTTTGCAATACTGTAACTTAAATCTCCAAAAAATAAAAACATTTATTTCTGTTTTTCCCTTTTTATTATACACCTTTATTCCCATAATTTCACGATTCAAATCTCTAAACAAAAAATAATTCCACAAAGTTTTCTTGTAAGATTACAACTTTATTCTCATTGTGACTCAATTCTCGAAAAAAAAAAAAAAAAATTCTTGTAATATTACGTTTTAGTTAAAACTTTATTTTTGCAATACTGTAACTTAAATCTCCAAAAAAAAAAAAAAAAAAAAAAATGTATTGCGGTTTTTCCCTTTTTATTACACCTTTATATTCTCGTAATTTCACCATTTAAATCTCTAAACAAAAACTGATTCTACAATGTTTTTCTTGTAAGATTACAACTTTATTCTCATAATATTGTGACTTAATTCTCCAAAAATGTTTTTTTGTTGTTGTAATATTACACAGTTTTAGTTAAAACTTTATTTTTGCAATACTGTAACTTAAGTCTTCAAAAAATAAAAAAGTTGCTCCGATGTTTTCCCTTTTTATTATGCCTTCATTCCCATAATTTCACCATTTAAATCTCTAAACAAAAAATAATTCTATAATGTTTTTCTTGTAAGATTACAACTTTATTCTCATTATTGTGACTTAATTCTCGAAAAAATGTTATTTAGTTTTCTTATATTACGTTTTAGTTGGAACTTCACAACTTTATTTTTTGCAATACTGTAACTTAAATCTCCAAAAAATAAAAATAATGTTGTTCTTGTTTGTTTTTCCCTTTTTATCATACCTTATTCTCGTAATTTCACCATTTAAATCTGTAAACAAAAAATAAATTCAAGAATGTTTTTCTTGTAACAGATTACAACTTTATTCTCATATTGTGACTTAATTTTTTTTTTTTTAATATTACATTTTAGTTACAACTTTATTTTTGCAATACTCTCCCCAAATTGTGTTGTTGTAACATTACAATGTTTTAGTTTAAACTTTACAACTTTATTTTTGCAATACTGTAACTTAAATCTCCAAAAAATAAAAATGTTATTCCTGTTTTTCCCTTTTTAATATACACCTTTATTCCCGTAATTTCACGATTCAAACCTCTAAACAAAAACAAATTCTACAAAGTTTTCTTGTAAGATTACAACTTTATTCTCAAATGTTTGATTTAATTCTCAAAAAATTGGGTTTATTTTTCTTGTAATATTATGTTTTAGTTAAAACTTTACAACTTTATTTTTGCAATACTGTAACTTAAATCTCCAAAAAATAAAAAAGTTACTGTTTTTCCTTTGTATTATACCTTTTATTCTCATAAGTATAGCTGTTATTGTACCTAATAAGGAAGAAAGTCTGTGTAATCACCACCAGGTGACAGTAGTAACTTACTTGTCCAAAATAGTACAATTTCAAGAGATTTGCCCCAATAAACACTTTCACAATTGGCAACAAACAAATAAAGCCTATTTTCGGATGTGGATCGTTTACCTGCTTGTTTGAAATATTGCGGTTTTGAACATTTTAAAGATCAACCAATCAATCAAAGTTTATTTATATAGCCCTCAATCACGAGATTGAGACCTAGTAGCTAACAATGAGAAACCTTGGAGCGAACCGCAGAAACCAGTCCATAGTCCAGTCCATAGTGGATCTAACATAATAGTGAGAGTCCAGTCCATAGTGGATCTAACATAATAGTGTGAGAGTCCAGTCCATAGTGGATCTAACATAATAGTGTGAGAGTCCAGTCCATAGTGGATCTAACATAATAGTGAGAGTCCAGTCCATAGTGGATCTAACATAATAGTGTGAGAGTCCAGTCCATAGTGGATCTAACATAATAGTGAGAGTCCAGTCCATAGTGGATCTAACATAATAGTGAGAGTCCAGTCCATAGTGGATCTAACATAATAGTGTGAGAGTCCAGTCCATAGTGGATCTAACATAATAGTGTGAGAGTCCAGTCCATAGTGGATCTAACATAATAGTGAGAGTCCAGTCCATAGTGGATCTAACATAATAGTGTGAGAGTCCAGTCCATAGTGGATCTAACATAATAGTGAGAGTCCAGTTCATAGTGGATCTAACATAATAGTGAGAGTCCAGTCCATAGTGGATCTAACATAATAGTGTGAGAGTCCAGTCCATAGTGGATCTAACATAATAGTGTGAGAGTCCAGTCCATAGTGGATCTAACATAATAGTGAGAGTCCAGTCCATAGTGGATCTAACATAATAGTGTGAGAGTCCAGTCCATAGTGGATCTAACATAATAGTGAGAGTCCAGTTCATAGTGGATCTAACATAATAGTGTGAAAGTCCAGTCCATAGTGGATCTAACATAATAGTGAGAGTCCAGTCCATAGTGGATCTAACATAATAGTGTGAGAGTCCAGTCCATAGTGGATCTAACATAATAGTGTGAGAGCCCAGTCCATAGTGGATCTAACATAATAGTGTGAGAGTCCAGTCCATAGTGGATCTAACATAATAGTGAGAGAGTCCAGTCCATAGTGGATCTAACATAATAGTGTGAGAGTCCAGTCCATAGTGGATCTAACATAATAGTGAGAGAGTCCAGTCCATAGTGGATCTAACATAATAGTGTGAGAGCCCAGTCCATAGTGGATCTAACATAATAGTGTGAGAGTTCAGTCCATAGTGGATCTAACATAATAGTGTGAGAGTCCAGTCCATAGTGGATCTAACATAGTAGTGAGAGTCCAGTCCATAGTGGATCTAACATAATAGTGAGAGAGTCCAGTCCATAGTGGATCTAACATAATAGTAAGAGTCCAGTCCATAGTGGATCTAACATAATAGTGAGAGTCCAGTCCATAGTGGATCTAAAATAAAAATGGACAAAATGGAACAAATTTGAGCGAAATTACGGAAATGAAAGAAGTTTAAGTAACACTCTTAATGTGTGACTCAAACGAGAGAGTTGTTTTAGTAACACTCTTGATGTGTGACTCAAACGAGAGTTGTTTTAGTAACACTCTTAATGTGTGACTCTTGATGTGTGACTCAAAGGAGAGAGTTGTTTTAGTAACACTCTTAATGTGTGACTCAAACGAGAGAGTTGTTTTAGTAACACTCTTGATGTGTGACTCAAACGAGAGAGTTGTTTTAGTAACACTCTTGATGTGTGACTTAAACGAGAGAGTTGTTTTAGTAACACTCTTAATGTGTGACTCAAACGAGAGAGTTGTTTTAGTAACACTCTTAATGTGTGACTCAAACGAGAGAGATGTTTAAGTAACACTCTTGATGTGTGACTCAAACGAGAGAGATGTTTAAGTAACACTCTTGATGTGTGACTCAAACGAGAGAGTTGTTTTACTAACACTCTTAATGTGTGACTCAAAGGAGAGAGTTGTTTTAGTAACACTCTTGATGTGTGACTCAAACGAGAGAGTTGTTTTAGTAACACTCTTAATGTGTGACTCAAACGAGAGAGTTGTTTTAGTAACACTCTTAATGTGTGACTCAAACGAGAGAGTTGTTTTAGTAACACTCTTAATGTGTGACTCAAACGAGAGAGTTGTTTTAGTAACACTCTTAATGTGTGACTCAAACGAGAGAGTTGTTTTAGTAACACTCTTAATCTGTGACTCAAAGGAGAGAGTTGTTTTAGTAACACTCTTAATGTGTGACTCAAACGAGAGAGTTGTTTTAGTAACACTCTTAATGTGTGACTCAAACGAGAGTTTTAGTAACACTCTTAATGTGTGACTCAAACGAGAGTTTTAGTAACACTCTTAATGTGTGACTCAAACGAGAGAGTTGTTTAAGTAACACTCTTGATGTGTGACTCAAACGAGAGAGTTGTTTTAGTAACACTCTTGATGTGTGACTCAAACGAGAGAGTTGTTTAAGTAACACTCTTAATGTGTCACTCAAACGAGAGAGTTGTTTTAGTAACACTCTTAATGTGTGACTCAAACGAGAGAGTTGTTTTAGTAACACTCTTAATGTGTGACTCAAACGAGAGAGTTGTTTTAGTAACACTCTTAATGTGTGACTCAAACGAGAGAGTTGTTTTAGTAACACTCTTAATCTGTGACTCAAAGGAGAGAGTTGTTTTAGTAACACTCTTAATGTGTGACTCAAACGAGAGAGTTGTTTTAGTAACACTCTTAATGTGTGACTCAAACGAGAGTTTTAGTAACACTCTTAATGTGTGACTCAAACGAGAGTTTTAGTAACACTCTTAATGTGTGACTCAAACGAGAGTTTTAGTAACACTCTTAATGTGTGACTCAAACGAGAGTTTTAGTAACACTCTTAATGTGTGACTCAAACGAGAGAGTTGTTTAAGTAACACTCTTGATGTGTGACTCAAACGAGAGAGTTGTTTTAGTAACACTCTTAATGTGTGACTCAAACGAGAGAGTTGTTTTAGTAACACTCTTGATGTGTGACTCAAACGAGAGAGTTGTTTAAGTAACACTCTTAATGTGTGACTCAAACGAGAGAGTTGTTTTAGTAACACTCTTAATGTGTGACTCAAACGAGAGAGTTAGGTGGAAGATAATACAGAGATTCTTTTCCGAGTCGCTTTGTGTAATTGTTTGGATGTCACATGTTAAGGTGAAGTGAATTATATTTATATAGCGCTTTTCTCTAGTGACTCAAACCCAATATCTAAGTTACATTTAAACCAGTGTGGGTGGCACTGGGAGCAGGTGGGTGAAGTGTCTTGACCAAGGGCACAACGGCAGTGACTCTGATGAACCTGGAACCCTC
This sequence comes from Nerophis lumbriciformis, assembly GCF_033978685.3. Taxonomy (NCBI): domain Eukaryota; kingdom Metazoa; phylum Chordata; class Actinopteri; order Syngnathiformes; family Syngnathidae; genus Nerophis; species Nerophis lumbriciformis. The sequence goes on along the minus strand of NC_084563.2, from coordinate 6,451,829 downwards.
AAGTTGCTGGCACGGCGGCTCTACCAACCGAGCAATACCGCCCTCAAGTGGTATGATTAAATAAGTGTATAATTGTTTGGTTGTCACATGTTAAGGTGGTATTATTAAATAGGCTTATAATTGTTTGGTTGTCAAATGTTAAGGTGGTATTATTAAAAAGGTGTATAATTGTTTGGTGGTATTATTAAATAGGTGTGTAATTGTTTGGTTGTCAAATGTTAAGGTGGTATTAATAAATAGGTGTATATTAGTTTCGTTGTCAAATGTTTAGGTGGTATTATTAAATAGGTGTGTAATTGTTTGGTTGTCACATGTTAAGGTGGTATTATTAAATAGGTGTGTAATTGTTTGGTTGTCAAATGTTAAGGTGGTATTAATAAATAGGTGTGTAATTGTTTGGTTGTCAAATGTTAAGGTGGTATTATTAAATAGGTGTATAATAGTTTGGTTGTCAAATGTTAAGGTGGTATTATTAAATAGGTGTATAATAGTTTGGTTGTCAAATGTTAAGGTGGTATTATTAAATAGGTGTGTAATTGTTTGGTTGTCAAATGTTAAGGTGGTATTATTAAATAGGTGTATAATTATTTGGTTGTCAAATGTTAAGGTGGTATTAATAAATAGGTGTGTAATTGTTTGGTTGTCAAATGTTAAGGTGGTATTATTAAATAGGTGTGTAATTGTTTGGTTGTCGAATGTTTAAGTGGTATTATTAATTAGGTGTATAATTGTTTGGTTGTCAAATGTTAAGGTGGTATTAATAAATAGGTGTGTAATTGTTTGGTTGTCAAATGTTAAGGTGGTATTACTAAATAGGTGTGTAATTGTGTGGTTGTCAAATGTTGAGATGGTATTATTAAATAGGTGTATAATTGTTTATCAAAATATAACTATTGATGTCAACATTGTACACAACATTCATTAATGATTTATCAAATTATCACTATATCATAGTAGTATCGACTAGATACGCTCCTGTACTTGGTATCATTACAGTGGATGTCAAGTGTAGATCCACCAAATGGCGTTTGTTTACATTCAGGCACGCTGGCTTTTGTTAGCGATGACACCGGTGAGCTATTGTATACCCCCCGAGGGTGTGTAGTGAAGCATGTTTAGTTATTCCTCGTCCTCCAGTGATAATGCTACTTGTAAGAAACTTACTTTGTCGCCGTGGAGGCCAGGATTGGTGATTTAGAAGTAGCTACAACACTGTGGATGGATGTTAGCCGTGTGGGGCGTTATCGCTCGGTTGGTAGAGTGGCCGTGCCAGCAACTTGAGGGTTCCAGGTTCGATCCCCTCTTCCGCCATCCGAGGGCAAGACACTTTACCCACCTGCTCTCAGTCCCACCCACACTAGTTTAAATGTAACTTAGATATTGGGTTTCACTATGTAAAAGCCCTTTGAGTCACTAGAGAAAAGCGCTATATAAATATACTTCACTTTATAATTCACTTATGTCTTAAAGCACCTCTTCTTGAGGGCGTTTCAGTGTTATAACTTCACCTTTATCTTTACTTTTTACACCAAAACGCGTCCGTTCTTCCTTTTCTGTCTACACACTGTGTCTGCTTGTAAGTACTCTGTGTGTGTGTGTGCGCTGCCCAACATGCTCCTCTGCTCGCAAAAACCAGTAATGTCACCACGTGACGACAACGGGGGACCGGTACTTTTTAGAGGGCGGTATAGTACCGAATATGATTCAATAGTGACACGGTACTATACTAACACCGGTATACCGCACAACCCAAGTACAGTGTACTAATTGGTGTGTACTGATGACCCGAGTGTGGCATCATCACAACTTATTCTGTGGTTACCATGGCAACGTCAAGCTTTTCTGCGGCCGTGTGTGTGTGCATGAAGCACTTTGACGTGCGGATGACGTCACATCATGTTTGTCATGCACATTTGTGTATTTTTCATGGCGTTACAAAAAAGTGCGTTTTTGATGTTTGTGTCATGACTTTATACAAGTGTGCACCTTCAGGTCAAAGGTCGACAACGTGATTAGACGAATGCCCGCCCCCCACCTGTTTGAATGGGGCCGTGCACGTGCTCGTGCACGTGACACCGAGGCTGCAAACGGGAGCTCGGAGATGTCCGGTCAAGTGTGACTTCCTCCTTTTGTTTTGTACGCGCGGCTCCGTATTGTTTCAGACACTTCCCGTTTCCTGTCGCTCGGCAGCCGGGAGGAAACTCCACCAGCTCCTCGGGCCTTGCACTTCCTGTCTGCATCACAACGCCAGCGAAGCGCCAAGCAAGCGCGGCTCGTTCCCGCGCTGCTTCACACAAAACCGCAACCTGACGCAAACTTGTGTGTCATGTCCAACATGAAGTCTTTAAAAGCAAGCAAAAATAAAATGTATTGTCTGGATAAAACGTTTCCATCCGAAGGTTTGGAAGTCAAACCCTGCTCTGTATGCGAAGGGAAGGCGGGATTGTTCAGACCAAATTGAATTTGGTGATGATGAGCACACGTACAGACTGGTCAAAACAATTTATTTTTATGTATTCATGTATTTTTTTGTTATTTAAAAAAAAATTGTTTTTAATAATTTTTAATATTTTTTTAATATTTCTTAATTATTTTTTTGTATTTTATTTTAATTTTTTATAATTTATTTTGTAATTTTCTAAAAAAAAAGAATTTTCTTAAATTTTTTTAATATAAAAAAATGCTTTTTTATTTTTTTTAAATTTTTGTATTTTTAAAAATGTTTTTAATTGTTTTTAAATTTCGTTAAAAAAAATTTAAATGTATTTTAATTTTTTTAAATTTGGATTTCTATTTACTGTTTTAATAGTTTTTACCCTTTAAAATCGTTTTTAATCATATTTATTTTTATATTGTTTTTATGTTTTTATATTTATTTTTTGTTTTCATTCAGTCATTGGTGGAGCTAAGGATATTTGAATACAGACTGGTCAAAACAATTTATTTTTATGTATTTATGTATTTTTTGTTATTTAAAAAAAATGTTTTTAATAATTTTTAATATTTTTTTAATATTTTGTATTTTATTTTAATTTTTATAATTTATTTTTTAATTTTCTAAAAAAAAATTAAATTTTCTTTAATTTTTTTTATTTAAAAATGTATTATTTTTTAAATTTATGTATTTAAAAAATATTTTTCACATTTTTTAAATTGTTTTTAATTGTTTTTAAATTTCTTTTAAACAATTTTAAATGTATTTTAATTTTTTAAAATTTTGATTTCTATTTACTGTTTTAATTGTTTTTACCCTTTAAAATTGTTTTTAATCATATTTATTTTTATATTGTTTTTATGTTGGTTTTATATTTATTTATTTTTTGTTTTTATTCAGTCATTGGTGGAGCTAAGGATAATATTTGAATATTGTTTTTAATATTGTTATGCAGCACTTTGGAAACATTTTTGTTGTTTAAATGTGCTATATAAATAAAGTGGATTGGATTGGATTTTCATTACATTCTATGGTCAAGTTGAAGACACGACACGTGACGGGGGCGTTTAAAAATATATAAGTACATTTAGAACCTTCGCGTGTTGTATTTTACTACGTGAAATGCGTATTTAAACCTGGATTCAACGTCACTGATGGAAATTCTGTGTGGCTCAACAGAGGGAGTTTTATTTTGAAAGAAAAGCCGGAAGTAGCGGAAGTCGCTATTGTTGCGATTTGACGCCTCTGCAGCTGACCGGCGTGTTTTCCTTCCAGAACTACCAGAACTTCCAGAACTTTCTATCGGACACAGCGGACCTTGTTGTTTGGTTCTTGCTCGGTCTGGATGCGGGTCTGGCAGACAGGAAGTGGACCGGAGAGGACGTGAGTGACCGCGTCAAGTTACGTTCCAGTCCTGGCACAAAGATGTCGCCTTTGGATCAGAACCGGAAGCACGCAGCTAGACTGGTTTTACTGGTTTGGTGAAATACTAAGCGACTGGTGGAACTGGTTTTGGGATTTAAACTTACTGACTGGTTCTACTTGTTTAATAACATTGTGACCAGTTGTACTGGTTGTACTTGTACTATAGTCGTACTGGTTCTATACTGGTTGGTTGTACTGGTTGTACTGGTTTTACTTGTACTATAGCTGTGCTGGGTCTATACTGGTTTTACTTGTACTATAGTTGTACTGGTTATTTGTACTGGTTTTATACTGGTTAGTTGTACTGGTTTTACTTGTACTATAGTTGTACTGGTTATAATTGTACTGGTTCTATACTGGTTAGTTGTACTGGTTGTACTGGTTTAACTTGTACTGTAGTCGTAATGGTTCTATACTGGTTTTACTTGTACTATAGTTGTACTGGTTCTACTGGTTTTACTTGTACTATAGTTGTACTGGTTCTATACTGGTTAGTTGTACTGGTTTTACTTGTACAATAGTCGTACTGGTTCTATACTGGTTAGTTGTACTGGTTTTACTTGTACTATAGCTGTGCTGGGTCTGTACTGGTTTTACTTGTAATATAGTTGTACTGGTTAGTTGTACTGGTTTTATACTGGTTAGTTGTACTGGTTGTACTGGTTTTAGTTGTACTGGTTCTATACTGGTTAGTTGTACTGGTTTTACTTGTACTATAATTGTACTGGTTCTATACTGGTTAGTTGTACTGGTTGTACTGGTTTAACTTGTACTGTAGTCGTAATGGTTCTATACTGGTTTTACTTGTACTATAGTTGTACTGGTTCTACTGGTTTTACTTGTACTATAGTTGTACTGGTGCTATACTGGTTAGTTGTACTGGTTTTACATGTACAATAGTCGTACTGGTTCTGTACTGGTTAGTTGTACTGGTTGTATTGGTTTTACTTGTACTATAGTCGTACTGGTTTTACTTGTACTATAGTTGTACTGGTCCTATACTGGTTAGTTGTACTGGTTTTACTTGTACCATAGTCGTACTGGTGCTATACTGGTTAGTTGTACTGGTTGTACTTGTACTATAGTCGTACTGGTTCTATACTAGTTAGTTGTACTGGTTGTGCTGGTTTTACTTGTACTATAGTTGTACTGGTTAGATGTACTGGTTTTATACTGGTTAGTTGTACTGGTTCTACTGGTTTTACTTGTTAGTTGTACTGGTTGTACTGGTTTTACTTGTACAATAGTCGTACTGGTTCTATACTGGTTAGTTGTACTGGTTTTATTGGTTTTACTTGTACTATAGTCGTACTGGTTTTACTTGTACTATAGTTGTACTGGTCCTATACTGGTTAGTTGTACTGGTTTTACTTGTACTATAGTCGTACTGGTTCTATACTGGTTAGTTGTACTGGTTGTACTTGTACTATAGTTGTACTGGTTCTATACTGGTTAGTTGTACTGGTTGTAGCCCACTGGTTGTACTGGTTTACTCGTTTAATAACATTGTGACCAGTTGTACTGGTTGTAGCCTACTGGTTTTACTTGTACTACAGTTCTACTGGTGCTATACTGGTTAGTTGTACTGGGTTTTACTTGTACTATAGTTGTACTGGTTCTATACTGGTTAGTTGTACTGGTTGTAGCCCACTGGTTGTACTGGTTTACTCGTTTAATAACATTGTGACCAGTTGTACTGGTTGTGGCCTACTGGTTTTACTTGTTTTACTTGTACTATAGTCGTACTGGTTCTATACTGGTTAGTTTTACTGGTTGTAGCCTACTGGTTTTACTGGTTCTACTTGTACTATAGTTGTACTGGTTAGTTATACTGGTTACACATGTTTCACTTGCTTCACTATAGTTGTACTGGTTGCAATCTACTGGTTCTACTTGTACTATAGTTGTACTGGTTTTGTACTGGTTGCACATTTTTCACTATAGTTGTACTGGTTGCAATCTACCGGTTGTAGCCTACTGGTTTTACTGGTTTTACTTGTCCTGTAGTCGTACTGCCTCTATACTGGTTAGTTGTACTGGTTGTAGCCTACTGGTTCTACTTGTACTATAGTTGTACTGGTTAGTTGTACTGGTTGCACATGTTTCACTATAGTTGTACTGGTTGCAATCTACTGGTTGCACAAGTTAGTTGTAGCTTGTTTCACTATAATTGTGCTGGTTTTATACTGGTTAGTTGTACCGTTGGCACTAGTTATATGTAGCCGACTGGTTGGTGAGGTTTTACCTTATTTCTTAGTTGCACTGGTTCTTTACTTGTTAGTTGGACTGGTTGCACAATTGAGTTGTACTAGTTTAGCTGGTTAGTTGTGCTGTTTGCACTAATTGTAGGCTATTGGTGGTTGCACATGTTTTGCTTGTTTGGCTTCAATACTGGTTCAACTGGTTAGTTGTACCGGTTGCACGAGTTAGTTGTAGGCTACTGGTTGCACGGGTATTGCTTGTTGTACTATAGTTATTTAGCTTCCAAAATGGTTTGTTGAACTGGTTTGTTGCATTAGTTAAACTACTGGTTGCACAGGTTTGTGTACTATAGTAGTACTGGTTAAACTAGTAGTTTATAGCCCTCGTCCAGTGGTTCTCAATTATTTTCTGTCATGCCAGACAGAATTTTTTCCCCACAGTTTTTCACACCCCCTTGAAGTTATTGTTTATTTTTTTGATCTGCACTAGTCAAGATAGTTATTTACCAACTTTCAAGAGATTATTACGCTATTCCTTTCCCCGACATCTCACTAGTTAAGAAGCACTGAGTTTAAAAGACTCTTAGAAAAGGCTCAGTCTCATTTTTAAGGGGACGTATTCATTGAAGTCCACGTCCAATCAACATCAAAAATCAGTTTGATATAATTCCAGTTGTCTCTTTTTGTAACTCTTTTTAAATTCAAAGATATTCTTGCAACTTTTTAAAGTCTTTCTTTAGAGAATTCCATGCTTTCAAATATCATCAAAATGTTCAGAGAATCTGGAGAAATCACTGCACGTAAGCGGCAAGGCCGTGACCTTTGATCCCTCAGGCGTTACTGCATTAAAAAAAAAAAAACGACATCCGTGTGTAAAGGATATCACCACATGGGCTCAGGAACACTTCGGAAAACCACTGTCAGTAACTACAGTTGGTCGCTACATCTGTAAGTGCAAGTTAAAACTCTACTATGCAAAGCCAAAGCCGTTTATCAACAACACCCAGAAACGCTTCGCTAGGCCCCCGAGCTCATCTAAGATGGACTGAATGGAAAAGTGTTCTGTGGTCTGACGAGTCCACATTTCAAATTGTTTTTTAGAACCTATGGACGTTGTGTCCTCCGGACCAAAGAGGAAAAGAACCATCCGGATTGTTTTAGGCACAAAGTGTGCATGTGTGATGGTATGGGGGTGTATTAGTGCCCAAGACATGGGTAACTTACACATCTGTGAAGGCACCATTAATGCTGAAAGGTACATACAGCTTTCGGAGCAACATATGTTGCCATCCAAGCAACGTTACCATGGACGCCCCTGCTTATTTCAGCAAGACAATGCCAAGCCACGTGTTACAACAGCGTGGCTTCATAGTAAAAGAATGCGTGTACTAGACTGGCCTGCCTGTCTCCCATTGAAAATATGAAGGCTAAAATATGAGCTGTACATCAAGCAAGAATCGGAAATAATTCCACTTCAAAAATGTGTCTCCCCAGTTCCCAAACCTTTACTGAGTGTTGTTAAAAGGAAAGGCCATGTAACAAAGTAGTAAAAATGCCTTTTTTGCAATGTGTTGCTGCCTTTTAATTCTAAGTTCATGATTATTTGCAAAAAATACCAAAGTTTCTCAGTGTGAACATGAAATATCTTGTCTAAAACAACCGTGTGTGTCGATGCGGCAACAAGTAAGGATCTGTCTTAAAGTCAGCAGTGACAGATCTCCTGAAGGAAAAGATATCTGCTTCCTTTCCAGTTGTCTTTTCCGGTGTCCAGCAATTCCCTGCAGGCATGTATTGTCTCACGGTGACACACAAACAGTAACAGGATGTCTTCCTCTTCACAAACTCCCTGCTATGATGTCGTCGTCATCCACGAGGCGTTTCCTGTTGAAGACCTTTTTCCAGTCAGCACATCTTGTGCTTGCCCGCAGGTGTGTCAGCAACACCCGGACTTTTACTGGTTCTACTTGTACTATAGTTGTACTGGTTAGTTATACTGGTTGCACATGTTTCACTGTAGTTGTACTGGTTGCAATCTACTGGTTGTAGCCTACTGGTTGTACTGGTTTTACTTGTACTGGAGTCGTACTGCTTCTATACTGGTTAGTTGTACTGGTTGTAGTCTACTGGTTTTACTGGTTCTACTTGTACTAAAGTTGTACTGGTTTTGTACTGGCTGGTTATACTGGTTGCACATGTTTCACTTTCTTCACTATAGTTGTACTGGTTGCAATCTACTGGTTGTAGCCTACTGGTTGTACTGGTTTTACTTGTATTGGAGTCATACTGCTTCTATACTGGTTAGTTGTACTGGTTGTAGGCTACTGGGTTTACTGGTTTTACTTGTACTGTAGTTGTACTGCTTCTATACTGGTTAGTTGTACTGGTTGTAGCCTACTGGTTTTACTGGTTCTACTTGTGCTATGGTTGTACTGGTTTTGTACTGGTTAGTTATACTAGTTGCACATGTTTCACTTGCTTCACTATAGTTGTACTGGTTGTAGCCTACTGGTTCTACTTGTACTATAGTTGTACTGGTTTTGTACTGGTTAGTTATACTGGTTGCACATGTTTCACTTGCTTCACGATAGTTGTACTGGTGGCAATCTACTGGTTGTACTGGTTGTAGCCTACTGGTTCTACTAGTACTATAGTTGTACTGGTTTTGTATTGGTTAGTTATACTGGTTGCACATGTTTCACTATAGTTGTACTGGTTGCAATCTACTGGTTGTAGCCTACTGGTTGTACTGGTTTTACTTGTACTGGAGTCGTACTGCTTCTATACTGGTTAGTTGTACTGGTTGTAGCCTACTGGTTTTACTGGTTAGTTATACTGGTTGCACATGTTTCACTTGCTTCACTATAGTTGTACTGGTTGCAATCTACTGGTTGTACTGGTTGTAGCCTACTGGTTCTACTTGTACTATAGTTGTACTGGTTTTGTACTGGTTAGTTATACTGGTTGCACATGTTTCACTATAGTTGTACTGGTTGTAGCCTACTGGTTGTACTGGTTTTACTTGTACTGGAATCGTACTGCTTCTATACTGGTTAGTTGTACTGGTTGTAGCCTACTGGTTTTACTGGTTCTACTTGTACTATAGTTGTACTGGTTAGTTGTACTGGTTGCACATGTTTCACTTGCTTCAATATAGTTGTACTGGTGGCAATCTACTGGTTGTACTGGTTGTAGCCTACTGGTTCTACTTGTACTATAGTTGTACCGGTTTTGTACTGGTTAGTTATACTGGTTGCACATGTTTCACTATAGTTGTACTGGTTGCAATCTACTGGTTTTAGCCTACTGGTTGTACTGGTTTTACTTGTACTGGAGTCGTACTGCTTCTATACTGGTTAGTTGTACTGGTTGTAGCCTACTGGGTTTACTGGTTTTACTTGTACTGTAGTCGTACTGCTTCTATACTGGTTAGTGGTACTGGTTGTAGCCTACTGGTTTTACTGGTTCTACTTGTGCTATAGTTGTACTGGTTAGTTATACTGGTTGCACATGTTTCACTTGCTTCACTATAGTTGTACTGGTTGCAATCTACTGGTTGTACTGGTTGTAGCCTACTGGTTCTACTTGTACTATAGGTGTACTGGTTTTGTATTGGTTAGTTATACTGGTTGCACATGTTTCACTATAGTTGTACTGGTTGCAATCTACTGGTTGTACTTGTTGTAGTCTACTGGTTGTACTGGTTTTACTTGTACTGGAGTCGTACTGCTTCTATACTGGTTAGTTGTACTGGTTGTAGCCTACTTGGTTTACTGGTTTTACTTGTACTAAAGTTGTACGGGTTTTGTACTTGTTAGTTATACTGGTTGCACATGTTTCACTTGCTTCACTATAGTTGTACTGGTTGCAATCTACTGGTTGTAGCCTACTGGTTGTACTGGTTTTACTTGTACTGAAGTCGTACTGCTTCTATACTGGTTAGTTGTACTGGTTGTAGCCTACTGGTTTTACTGGTTCTACTTGTGCTATAGTTGTACTGGTTTTATACTGGTTAGTTATACTGGTTGCACATGTTTCACTTTCTTCACTATAGTTGTACTGGTTACAATCTACTGGTTGTAGCCTACTGGTTCTACTTGTACTATAGTTGTACTGGTTTTGTACTGGTTAGTTATACTGGTTGCACATGTTTCACTATAGTTGTACTGGTTGCAATCTACTGGTTGTACTGGTTGTAGCCTACTGGTTCTACTTGTACTATAGTTGTACTGGTTTTGTACTGGTTAGTTATACTGGTTGCACATGTTTCACTATAGTTGTACTGGTTGCAATCTACTGGTTGTACTGGTTGTAGCCTACTGGTTGTACTGGTTTTACTTGTACTGGAGTCGTACTGCTTCTATACTGGTTAGTTGTACTGGTTGTAGCCTACTGGTTTTACTGGTTCTACTTGTACTATAGTTGTACTGGTTAGTTATACTGGTTGCACATGTTTCACTATAGTTGTACTGGTTGCAATCTACTGGTTGTAGCCTACTGGTTGTACTGGTTTTACTTGTACTGGAGTCGTACTGCTTCTATACTGGTTAGTTGTACTGGTTGTAGCCTACTGGTTTTACTGGTTCTACTTGTACTATAATTGTACTGGTTAGTTATACTGGTTGCACATGTCTCACTATAGTTGTACTGGTTGCACAAGTTAGCTGTAGCCTGTTTCACTATAATTGTGCTGATTTTATACTGGTTAGTTGTACCGTTGGCACTAGTTATATGTAGCCGACTGGTTGGTGAGTTTTGACCTATTTCTTAGTTGTACTGGTTCTTTACTTGTTAGTTGGACTGGTTGCACAATTTAATTGTACTAGTTTAGCTGGTTAGTTGTGCTGTTTGCACTAATTGTAGGCTATTGGTTGTTGCACATGTTTTGCTTGTTTGGCTTCAATACTGGTTCAACTGGTTAGTTGTACCAGTTGCACGAGTTAGTTGTAGGCTACTGGTTGCACGGGTATTGCTTAGTGTACTGTAGTTATTTAGCTTCCAAAATGGTTTGTTGTACCAGTTGCATTAGTTAAACTACTGGTTGCACAGGTTTGTGTACTATAGTGGTACTGGTTAAACTAGTAGTTGATAGCCCTCGTCCAGTGGTTCTCAATTGTGGTCTGCAGGTGTGTCAGCAACACCCGGACTTTCTGGTGTGCCGCCCGCAGAGTGAGCCCCACCAGGTCCGGTCCAGGTCGCTGGCAGGACGTCTCCAGCATGGCGAGGACACCAGATGTCAAAGCAAACAATGGAGGACATTTCTCTGTCCACCAATCATCTGCTCCGCCCTTAGGCGTGCCTTCCTGTCATGGAAGAGACGGTTTTTTTTTTGGTTTTTTTAGCAGTTTGTTGAAGTTCCTCTTTAGCATGGAGCGGACTCACGTTCGTGGTTGACGTCATGTATTTGCAGAGGGAGAACAATCCTCCTTGTGTGTCCGCTAGGCTGGCTCGCCACCCTCGCCGCCTCGCTCTCATCTGAGTGACAGGTGGGCGGGGCTTTTGTCAAGGTGACCAATGGCAGCCTAGGACAAGCTAACTTTGATGGTGTTACCATAGCAATAGAAAAGGAACTCGCTCGTTGTCTTCTTTAAAATGTACAAAAGCAGTGAAGTTGTCACGTTGTGTAGATGGTAAATAAAAAGAGAATACAACAAATCCTTTTCAACTTATATTCAATTGAATAGACTGCAAAGACAAGATATTTCATGTTCACACTGAGAAACTTTGGTATTTTTTGTAAATAATCATGAACTTGGAATTTAATGGCAGCAACACATTGCAAAAAAGGCATTTTTACCACTTGTGTCACATGGCCTTTCCTTTTAACAACACTCAGTAAAGGTTTGGGAACTGAGGAGACACATTTTTGAAGTGGAATTATTTCCCATTCTTGCTTCATGTACAGCGTAAGTCGTTCAACAGTCTCCCTTCTCATATTTTAGCCTTCACACATTTTCAATGGGAGACAGGTCTGGACTACAGGCAGGCCAGTCTAGTACACGCACTCTTTTACTATGAAGCCACGCTATTATAACACGTGGCTTGGCATTGTCTTGCTGAAATAAGCAGGGGCGTCCATGATACCGTTGCTCGGATGGCAACATATGTTGCTCCAAAAGCTGTATGTACCTTTCAGCATTAATGGCGCCTTCACAGATGTGTAAGTTACCCATGTCTTGGCCACTAATACACCCCCATACCATCACACATGCTGGCTTTTACACTTTGCGCCTATAACAATCCGGATGGTTCTTTTCCTCTTTGGTCCGGAGAACACCACGTCCACAGTTTCCAAAAACAATTTGAAATGTGGACTCGTCAGACCACAGAACACTTTTCCACTTTGCATTAGTCCATCTTAGATGAGCTCGGGCCCAGCGAAGCGTTTCTGGGTGTTGTTGATAAATGGCTTTGGCTTTGCATAGTAGAGTTTTAACTTGCACTTACAGATGTAGCGACCGACTGTAGTTACTGACAGTGGTTTTCTGAAGTGTTCCTGAGCCCATGTGGTGATATCCTTTACACACTGATGTGGCTTTTTCATGCAATACCGCCTGAGGGATCGAAGGTGCGTAATATAATGGCTTACGTGCAGTGATTTCTCCAGATTCTCTGAACCTTTTGATGATATTACAGAGCGTAGATGGTGAAATCCCTAAATTCCTTGCAATAGCTGCTTTAGAAATATTGTTCTTAAACAATTTGCTCAGGCATTTGTTGACAAAGTGGTGACCCTCGCCCCGTCCTTGTTTGTGAACGACTGAGCGTTTCACGGAAGCTGCTTTTATACCCAATCATGGCACCCACCTGTTCCCAATTAGCCTGTTCACCTGTGGGATGTTCCAAATAAGTCTTTGATGAGCATGCCTCCACTTTCTCACTCTTTTTTGCCACTCGTGCCAGCTTTTTTGAAACATGTCGCAGGCATCAAATTCCAAATGAGCTAATATTTGCAAAAAATAACAATGTTTCTCAGTGTGAACATGAAATATCTTGTCTTTGCAGTCCATTCAATTGAATATAAGTTGAAAAGGATTTGCAAATCATTGTATTCTCTTTTTATTTACCATTTACACAACGTGAAAGTTGTCACTGGTTTTGGGTTTTGTACTTTGTAAGTATCAGTACTTGAGAGAACAAACCCCTTTTTAGCTGGAACGCACTAAAGCCTGTTCTGTGGACAATCAGAGACATTTCTTCCAAAATACAGAAAAACCTCAAAACGTCCCTCATGTCCACTTTCCAAAAGTCCAGCCGGCCATTCAGGTGGCAAACACAGGGGTCAAAGTTGACGCATTCCAGACTTTTGTCAGGAAACACACTCCACCCATCAACTTCAGGAAGTGTGTGTGTGTGTGCGTGTGTGTGTGTGTGTGTGTGTGTGTGTGTGTGTGTGTGTGTGTGTGTGTGTGTGTGTGTTTACTTCCTCCTAAGTCATGTGGCAGCTTGTCAGGCTGTGATTGGTCGGTCTTCATCAGCTGCTCGCTGGACAAAGTCGGCCATTGATGTTCACCACTGGGTCACTAACAGCGCACTTTTTGTCGCCACCACAGTGGCCCCGCCCCCATCCCGAGGAGGTGGCAGCCGCAGACACACAGTACTAAGCTCGTGTTGGCTGCTCTATCACCGCTCAGAGGCCATCGATACAAGATTAATAGGTAGGTAGGTCTTTATTGTCATTGCACAAGTACAACAAAACTCTGTTTTCAGCAGAAACCTGTTGAAGATTAGACAAACAGTGTACAGGGTTACAGAACAAGATTAGACAAACAAACAGTGTACAGGGTTACAGAACAAGATGAGACAAACAAACAGTGTACAGGGTTACAGAACAAGATGAGACAAACAAACAGTGTACAGGGTTACAGAACACGATGAGACAAACAAACAGTGTACAGGGTTACAAAATAAGATTAGACAAACAGTGTACAGGGTTACAGAACAAGATTAGACAAACAAAGAGTGTATTGTGTTACAGAACAAGATTCGACAAACAGTGTACAGGGTTACAGAACACGACGAGACAAACAGTGTACAGGGTTACAGAACAAGACGAGACAAACAAACAGTGTACAGGGTTACAGAACAAGATGAGACAAACAAACTGTACAGGGTTACAGAACAAGATGAGACAAACACAGTGTACAGGGTTACAGAACAAGATTAGACAAACAGTGTCCAGGGTTACAGAACAAGATTAGACAAACAGTGTCCAGGGTTACAGAACAAGATTAGAGAAACAAACAGTGTACAGGGTTACAGAACAAGACTAGACAAACAAACAGTGTACAGGGTTACAGAACAAGATGAGACAAACAAACAGTGTACAGGGTTACAGAACAAGACGAGACAAACAAACAGTGTACAGGGTTACAGAACAAGATTAGACAAACAAACAGTGTACAGGGTTACAGAGCAAGATTAGACAAACAAACAGTGTACAGGGTTACAGAACAAGACGAGACAAACAAACAGTGTACAGGGTTACAGAACAAGATGAGACAAACAAACAGTGTACAGCGTTACAGAACAAGATGAGACAAGCAAACAGTGTACAGGGTTACAGAACAAGATTAGACAAACAAACAGTGTACAGGGTTACAGAACAAGATTAGACAAACAAACAGTGTACAGGGTTACAGAACAAGACGAGACAAACAAACAGTGTACAGGGTTACAGAACAAGACTAGACAAACAAACAGTGTACAGGGTTACAGAACAGAAACGCTGATTGGTCGCCACAAGGCGCCCCGTAAAAGATGGGGAAAAAGGTCAACGCTGAGGGAGGATGAGTAAAAAAATACAATCTAGACTGGGCTCCTAGGGGGGCCCAGTCTGGAGTGGGAAAAAACCTCCATAGCAAAGCACATATACATATTACAACATACATCTCCGGACTTGCAACAGAGGGGAGGGAGTGGGGGCCATGGTGGCTGGCTGCAGCTCTTTAGGCGCTGCCCAGCTGTCCATCACCCCTAAGAGATTCGCATCAAGGGTGTTGGGTATGTGTGTGTTGCGTATATTTTTTGTGGATGCATGTGTGTGTGTAAGCCTGTAGTGTGTCTCTGTTCCGCGGCCTTGGTGTCGTGCAGTCGCTAGTCCAAAGTCAACAACAACAGGTGTGTGTCCATAAGAGACAAGAAAGGAGTTTGTTGTGTCTTCGCCACACTGTCCTTCGGGAGAGTCTTGAAGCCAGGGAAACACTCCAAGTTAGAATGTTTTGTATGCGAGTGAAAATTAAATTTGTTTTTCACTCTAAATTGTCTATGACTGGTCCTCAAATTCATCCTGCGAGGCAGACAGTCCGATGTGATCCAGATCACAAGAGTGTCCACAGTTCTTCCCGCATCCTCCAATCATTCAATCATATTAACAAATAGAATACTTTCCGATCTTCTTCATCTTTTGTCTTACTTTTTCACTTACGAATAACCAACAGACATTCTAAAGACGAAAGGTCAACCTGTGCTAACATGCTATTATCTAAGCGTTTTGGTGCCACAGGCTGACGAGCTGAGATGCAAGGCCATTGCGGGCGTCAGTGATGGCGGCGGGAGACGACGCTCTGACCCGAGCCGACGATGGTCGTCATGGCGTCGCTGGATGCTAACACGGCGGTTGAAGCTCTCCTGGCTGGCATCCATCTGGAGAGGTGAGAATTAATAGGAACAAACTTTTTGAAGAAGGGGAACCGGAGGGTGTGTTCTAACTATCGTGGGATCACACTCCTCAGCCTTCCCGGTAAGGTCTATTCAGGTGTACTGGAGAGGAGGCTACGCCGGATAGTCGAACCTCGGATTCAGGAGGAACAGTGTGGTTTTCGTCCTGGTCGTGGAACTGTGGACCAGCTCTATACTCTCGGCAGGGTCCTTGAGGGTGCATGGGAGTTTGCCCAACCAGTCTACATGTGTTTTGTAGACTTGGAGAAGGCATTCGACCGTGTCCCTCGGGAAGTCCTGTGGGGAGTGGTCAGAGAGTACGGGGTATCGGACTGTCTGATTGTGGCAGTCCGCTCCCTGTATGATCAGTGCCAGAGCTTGGTCCGCATGGCCGGTAGTAAGTCGGACACGTTTCCAGTGAGGGTTGGACTCCGCCAAGGCTGCCCTTTGTCACCGATTCTGTTCATAACTTTTATGGACAGAATTTCTAGGCGCAGTCAAGGCGTTGAGGGGATCTGGTTTGGTGGCTGCAGGATTAGGTCTCTGCTTTTTGCAGATGATGTGGTCCTGATGGCTTCATCTGGCCAGGATCTTCAGCTCTCACTGGATCGGTTCGCAGCTGAGTGTGAAGCGACTGGGATGAGAATCAGCACCTCCAAGTCCGAGTCCATGGTTCTCGCCCGGAAAAGGGTGGAGTGCCATCTCCGGGTTGGGGAGGAGATCTTGCCCCAAGTGGAGGAGTTCAAGTACCTCGGAGTCTTGTTCACGAGTGGGGGAAGAGTGGATCGTGAGATCGAGAGGCGGATCGGTGCGGCGTCTTCAGTAATGCGGACGCTGTATCGATCCGTTGTGGTGAAGAAGGAGCTGAGCCGGAAGGCAAAGCTCTCAATTTACCGGTCGATCTATGTTCCCATCCTCACCTATGGTCATGAGCTTTGGGTTATGACCGAAAGGACAAGATCACGGGTACAAGCGGCCGAAATGACTTTCCACCGCCGGGTGGCGGGGCTCTCCCTTAGAGATAGGGTGAGAAGCTCTGCCATCCGGGAGGAGCTCAAAGTAAAGCCGCTGCTCCTCCCCATCGAGAGGAGCCAGATGAGGTGGTTCGGGCATCTGGTCAGGATGCCACCCGAACGCCTCCCTAGGGAGGTGTTTAGGGCACGTCCGACCGGTAGGAGGCCGCGGGGAAGACCCAGGACACGTTGGGAAGACTATGTCTCCCGGCTGGCCTGGGAACGCCTCGGGGTCCCACGGGAAGAGCTGGACGAAGTGGCTGGGGAGAGGGAAGTCTGGGCTTCCCTGCTTAGGCTGCTGCCCCCGCGACCCGACCTCGGATAAGCGGAAGAAGATGGATGGATGGATGGATGGAAACTTTTTGAATGCACTGACTCTGCTTCCCTGCAGGTACCTGGACTCCTTCCAGAGAGCGGGTCTCCTATTGGCTAAAGACTTGACTTACTTGGATCATGACGCTCTGGTAAGCCTGGGAATAACGGCCACTGGACATCGGAAGAGAATACTGCGTCTGGTGTCGTACATTCAGAGGAGGGAAGCTCAAGCAACCAATCAGAGAGCCGCTGCCAACCTCCAGAGGGGCCGCTGTCAGTCCCTGACAGAACGTGCGTCTTCACAGGGGGGCCCATTGTTGGCGCCGTCCACGGGTCCCTGTGGCTTGGAGGCGTTAAGAAACAGTTCGGCTCCAGACCTCGTCGCCATGCTGACAAGCTCAGAGGCTGGCAGAACTGTGGTGAAGCCAATCCCCAAACCCAGGACGGTTTTTAACCGCCGACGCACTGCGCCAATCCACTTCTCTCCAGTACCAGACTTGGCCCCGGCCCCACACAGGAGACTTTCCCAGGAGTCCATCTGTTTTTCTGTCTGTGAAGGCTTGACTTCTGCGGACACGCCCCTAGCTGCTGACCGGGACGAGGCGGGGCAGATTCGCATGTTGCCTTTTTCAGAAATTTGCGGGTCATTGCCTCCCGTTCCCCCGAGGACACACCGCCGTGTCCCGGCAACCTCGTGCCAGTCGCCCCTGCCGTCGTCTTCGTCTTCCTCACCGGCCCGACCTGCTTCTGTACCACCTCTGTCTCCTGGTCGTCATGACAACGACAGGACGTCCGGGTCACCCTTCAGCGGGATGGAGATGGTCTCCAATGAGATCTACTGGGGTACTTTGCCTTTGTCTGCTGCCCCTGGCAGTGGAAGAGGTTACTGTAGTCAGCCATTGGCTCCTCCCACTCCGCCACGACCGACACCTGACAGGACCCCTGAGAGGAACAGGTACGTTGGCTCATGGCTTCACATTCCCATCACGCTGGTTGTTGTTATTGACGTCCATTCAACCCCGCGCAGCGGCGGAGATTCAAGCAACACCTCGCCGGGATCCGTCAGAGGTGAGTGTGACCGGTCAGTGTAGCGCCGACACGGCAGCTCATTCTTTGCGTTCTGCAGACGACCCGGACAGCATCAGCCCGTATTGTGAAAGTGTCTTCCAAAGAGAAACCAGTCCGCTGGCCAGCGAAGTGAGACCGCCGCTTGTTTGCCACATCTCCTCCATTGCTCCTCCACATGTGTTTTATCCTCCCATTCAGAGAGATGCAGGACGAGGCGGAGCAACGAGGGCAGGGGACTCTGAGGATCATGGGTAAAGCTTTCGACCTCCTGTGTCTTCTAAGTCATGTGTCAAATCAACTTTCATTCGCATGTGCAGGTATCTCAAAACCACACTGTCGGAAGGTTACAGCACTGTCGGTGAAGCTCCGCCCCCTCTGAGCCGCCTCGCATATGACACCGATGAGGACTTGACCATCTCCCCCTACGCCAGCTACAACTCCCTCGCGGAGAGAGCCACGCCCATCATTAGCGGCTGGCTGGAGAAGCTGTCTCCACAAGGGTGCGTTTGATTAAAGTACCTGGCCAGGCCAGGCAGAAGTAAACCTGTTTGATCCGAAGGTGCGTTTGATTTATAAGTACATAATACCATGGGGTTAGGCACCTAAAAACACAAGGTATGTTTGATTGAAGTATTTCAGCTCAGACATTAAAGGAGCCATATGTTGTAATGTGGCCAGATATGGTACTGCAATCACGGTCAAAATTCTGTAGTCCCCTCCCACTCTCCATGACTGAGGTTGCCAGATACGCATCCGAATCCTACTCCAAGAAACGTCAAATGGCAATCGCTGTAGGTTTCTCTAGTTTATGCTTCTTGCAAGATGGTTTACTAAGTAACTATGCCACATTTTACTGATGTCCATTAGCCAAATGTATGTGTAAAGTTAGGCAGCAACATTTTAGTCGGGAGAGATTGTTGGCATTACCTTGCTAAAATGTCTAGTTTGACCACACCATCCAAAAAATTATATATAAAAATTAGGGGTGTAACGGTACACAAAAATTTCGGTTCGGTACGTACCTCGGTTTAGAGGTCACGGTTCAGTTCATTTTCGGTACAGTAAGAAAACAACAAAATATAAATTTTGGGGTTATTTATTTACCAAATTTGCAAAATCTTCCACCAAAAATATTTTTCTTAGTGGAATATTTGATGTGAAGTAATGGGAACCTTGGATAGGTCAATAATTCATAATAACATTGATTTTGATTCAATATTATGTTTTGAGCAATGACAGTTTGAAAGAAAAAAAACCAGCTTTGTTTTATTAGTCAACATTGCACCTTTTTCTAAATTACATTTAACCTTTTTTATTTCACTTTTGTTATGTTTTTGTTTATTTTAATAGTATTTTTAGAATGTGCCGTGGGCCTTTAAAACATTAGCTGTGGGCCGCAAATGGCCTCCGGGGCACACTTTTGACACCCCTGCTATAGATAATAAAAAATTAAATCTGATAAATCTATGGATAAAAAGCAGAGCCTGGTGACGCATGCGCGTTTATCATAACTCTCTCGCTCTCTCTGTCTCTGCCCCACCCTCACCAATGCTGCTGCGCGCACAATTTGTTTTGTTTTTAACCCCTTCTTAACCCTGAACGTACATTGAAAATACACGCAACCCTAACTCAAAATGCCGGACATTTGAGGCATTTAAGAAACTCCGCCCTGGCAGCTCAGCAAAAGAGGACATGTCCGGTGAAAAGAGGACGTATTCAATGTTCCCTCTAGGGTGCGCTCCTGTGCAATTGCGCACTGCTCAAGCGTCCTCTGCGCACGGCAAATCTATGCCACGCACAAAATCAAATAAAAAAATAAGCGCATAACAATTTTCGACACACGGACACGACAGAGAAAACACTTTTCGTCATCATTGTTCAAATATTGTAACGTCTGTCAAGACACTTTGAGGACATGAATTCCATCCATCACTTTACTGAGCAAAACTCTTTATTGTCGGCCATAAACACATCACCAAAACATTAGTAAAAAAATTAAATCTAGCAAAACTGGTCATTTTCTGTAGTACAAACCAGACCAAAAGCAACTTTGTTATATCAACAGCAGCTGCCCGTTCTTTCTCACTTGCGCCAACACATGCACATATGGCACATTAGCCAGTGATGCGTTTACAGCCACACAAAAAGTCGGACAACTCCAACACCACACACAAAGTGTAATTCCAGGTCGTTACACTATGATTTACCAATCAGATGTGTGCTTATTCTAGTGTCATTTATTAAAAATCTTAATTTATAAATATTGATCATGAAATGCTGTTAGTATATTAAATAAATACTAATAAAAATATATTTTTTACAAACAGGAAGTTGCAGGAATGTACACATGATCCCCTGCTTACATCTCATTGTGCAACATGTGAATGTTTTAATGGGAACTAAAGCAATGTCTGAAAGGGGTACAAATTATTTCCAAAGCAGGACCTCCACCCAGACAAACAATACAAGTACACAGTTCATGAAAAACAATATTTTTTGTTATTGTCATTGTAAGTGGGCCTAAACACTTATATTAGAAAATAACCTCATGGAAATGACTACTGTCATTTGATTATAATAATAAGAGAATGTTGTCTGTCTATCTGTGTTGGCCCTGCGATGAGGTGGGGACTTGTCCAGGGTGTACACCGCCTTCCGCCCAAATGCAGCTGAGATAGGCTCCAGCACACCCTGCGACCCCGAAAGGGACAAGCGGTAGAAAATGGATGGATGGATGGAGATTGAACTTGTCATTTAGTCAGGTTTGGGACAGGTGTGCTGCTGGTGTGGCCACAGTGTGCACGTCTGATGTTGCTCACATGGACTCCACTGAATGCTCAAGGAGTTTTTGCGTTTGCTCACACACATGAAAAATTAAAATCCCTCACCTCCCAGGGGTTAATCAAGGGTGATGGGTCAAATGCAGAGAATAATTTCGCCACACCTCGTGTGTGTGTGACAATCATTGGTACTTTAACTTTTTAACTAAGGTCTGACATGTTTAGTAACTTTACCAGTGGCAGTAGCCAGACCAAGATGGCAACATGGATGTGACACACTCACGGACTTTCTAATTGGTCAAACGGTGGAGGGCGGGGCATCGAAATGAAAACAATAATTCCGTGGCTAATCTTGAAGTGAGCATATCCCGGCTGAACTACTGTTATCAGTTTTAGAGGTATTGGAAAAAATATGATTTATTAATGACAAAATTGTTACATATGGCTCCTTTAAGGATTCCCATTCACTGCTGAACACAAGCATATGTGTGTTTGCCTCAGGGGTCAAAGTTCAGAACGTTGGCTTCTCCTACGTGTCATCCTTTCTGCTTCTCCCTGCGTCTCATCTCTCATGAGGACTTGTCTCATCTCCTTCCTCTCGTCCTCATCCTCCTCTTACTGCCCCTTGACTGGGTGCGTCTTGCTCTTTTCCACTTACCACAACTTTCTTCTTCCTGGTGATATTGTCTACTATACCAAAATATATATATATATATATATATATATATATATATATATATATATATATATATATATATATATATATATATATATATATATATATATATATATATATATATATATGTGTGTATATATGTATGTATATATATATATATATATATATATATATGTATATATATATATATATATATATATATATATGTGTGTATATATGTATGTATATATATATATATATATATATATATATATATATATATATATATATATATATATATATATATATATATATATATGTGTGTGTGTATGTATATGTGCATATATATGTATATACAGTATATAATGTGTGTATATATGTATGTATATGTGCATATATGTATGAATATGAATGTATATGTAAATATATATATATATATATACATATACATATATATAAAGATATATATATATATATTCTAGGGCTGCAACTAACAACTAATTTGATAATCGATTAATCTGTCGATTATTACTTCGATTAATCGATTAATAATCGGATAAAAGAGACAAACTACATTTCTATCCTTTCCAGTATTTTATTGGGGGGGAAAAACAGCATACTGGCACCATACTTATTTTGATTATTGTTTCTCAGCTGTTTGTAAATGTTGCAGTTTATAAATAAAGGTTTACAAAAAAATTCAAAAAAAGTAGCCTCTGCGCATGCGCATAGCATAGATCCAATGAATTGATGACTAAATTAATCGCCAACTATTTTTATAATCGATTTAATCGATTAGGTGTTGCAGCCCTGATATATTCACATATGTTTACATAAATATACACATATACAGGTATATACATTAATATATATATATATATACATACATACAGTATATACATATATTTATATGTATACATATATATATATATATATATATATATATATATATGTATATATATATGTGATTATTTATATATATATATATATATATATATATATATATATATATATATATATATATATATACAAAACCCCAAACCAGTGAAGTTGTCACGTTGTGTAAATGGTAAATAAAAAGATAATAAAATGATTTGCAAATCTTTTTCAACTTATATTCAATTGAATAGACTGCAAAGACAAGATATTTCATGTTCACACTGGTAAACTTTGTTATTTTTTGCAAATATTAGCTCATTTGGATTTTGATGCCTGCAACATGTTTCAAAAAAGCTGGCAAAAGTGGCAAAAAAGAGTGAGAAAGTTGAGAAATGCTCATCAAAGACTTATTTGGAACATCCCACGGGTGAACAGGCTAATTGGGAACAGGTGAGTGCCATGATTGGGTATAAAAGCAGCTTCCATGAAACGCTCAGTCATTCACAAGCAAGGACGGGGCGAGGGTCACCACTTTTGTCAACAAATGCCTGAGCAAATTGTTTAAGAACAACATTTCTCAAGCAGAATTTAGGGATTTCACCATCTACGCTCCGTAATATCATCAAAAGGTTCAGAGCATCTGGAGAAATCACTGCACGTACGCCATGATATTACGCACATTGCATCCATTACATCAGTGTGTAAAGGATATCACCACATTGGCTCAGGAACACTTCAGAAAACCACTGTCCGTAACTCTATACATATATATATATACACATACACATATATGTGTATGTATATACAAAACAAAGGAGAGAATTATCAAAGTTCAAAGACAAGACTCCAAACTGCAGAGCTGATCTGTCAACAGTAATCAAAAAAAGTAGGAGCAAGATTAATGAATATTTCTGTTTGTCACTTGCTAGTCCACGCCTCAGAGACTGCAGGCTCGTAAAAAAGCCAGAGGTGGTGCAAGAAAGTACTAGTAGTGTGTTGGAGCGTTGTTGTTGTTGTTTTGGTTTTTCATGATTATATCATTTTTTTTCAGAATTGATTGATTCTCTATTGTTTTCACTCTGGTTGATCTAAAAATGAAACTGTTACTGACTACCACAATTTATTTTTCTTGATTTATTTGAGTGTTTCTTAAAGGCAGAAAGGCACCATTTGAAATGATTAGAGTTTTGTGTCTTGTCTGTTGTCTGTTTTTTTCCCTACAAAATTAAACTGAATAAACATCCTTCAAGTCTGCTAATTTAAAGTGTGAGTGTGAAAGAGAGTTAGACTGAGTGTGACTAATAACTGTAAAAAAAACCATATAAAATATAAGCATATATAAATAAGGGATAGAGCGAGAGAGTTTAGTAACTAATAACTGTAAGAAGCATATTACAGGGTTTAGAGTACATAGTATAGTACTTGCAAATACACCCGAAAGCAGTGAAGTTGTCACGTTGTGTAAATGGTAAATAAAAAGAGAATACAATGATTTGCAAATTTTGTTATTTTTTGCAAATAATCATGAACTTAGAATTTAATGGCAGCAACACATTGCAAAAATGCATTTTTACCACTGTGTTACATGGCCTTTCCTTTTAACAGCACTCAGTAAAGGTTTGGGAACTGAGGAGACACATTTTTGAAGTGGAGTTATTTCCCATTCTTGCTTGATGTACAGCTTAAGTTGTTCAACAGTCTCCCTTCTCATATTTTAGCCTTCATATTGCACCACACATTTTCAATATCTGGACTACAGGCAGGCCAGTCTAGTACCCGCACTCTCTTACTATGAAGCCACGCTGTTGTAACACGTGGCTTGGCATTGTCTTGCTGAAATAAGCAGGGGCGTCCATGATAACGTTGCTTGCATGGCAACATATGTTGCTCCAAAAGCTGTATGTACCTTTCAGCATTAATGGTGCCTTCACAGATGTGTAAGTTACCCATGTCTTGGCCACTAATACACCCCCATACCATCACACATGCTGACTTTTACACTTTGACCCTAGAACAATCCGGGTGGTTCTTTTCCTCTTTGGTCCGAATGACACAACGTCCACAGTTTCCAAAAACAATTTGAAATGTGTACTTGTCAGACCACAGAACACTTTTCCACTTTGCATCAGTCCATCTTAGATGAGCTCGGGCCCAGCAAAGAGTTTCTGGGTGTTGTTGATAAATGGCTTTGGCTTTGCAAAGTAGAGTTTTAACTTGCACTTACAGATGTAGCGACCAACTGTAGTTACTGGCAGTGGTTTTCTGAAGTGTTCCTGAGCCCATGTGGTGATATCCTTTACACACTGACGTGGCTTTTTGATGCAGTACCGCCTGAGGGATCCAAGGTGTGTAATATCATGGCTTACGTGCAGTGATTTCTCCAGATTCTCTGAACCTTTTGATGATATTACGGAGCGTAGATGGTGAAATCCAATAAATTCCTTGCAATAGCTGCTTGAGAAATGTTGTTCTTAAACAATTTGCTCAGGCATTTGTTGACAAAGTGGTGACCCTCGCCCCGTCCTTGTTTGTGAACGACTGAGCATTTCATGGAAGCTGCTTTTATACCCAATCATGGCACCCACCTGTTCCCAATTAGCCTGTTCACCTGTGGGATGTTCCAAATAAGTCTTTGATGAGCATTCCTCAATTTTCTCACTCTTTTGTTGCAGGCATCAAATTCCAAATGAGCTAATATTTGCAAAACATAGGAAAGTTTCTCAGTGTGAACATGAAATATCTTGTCTTTGCAGTCTATTCCATTGAATATAAGTTGAAAAGGATTTGCAAAATCTCTTTTTATTTACCATTTACACAACGTGGCAACTTCACTGCTTTTGGGGTTTGTACTTACAAATACTCGTGGTCTTCGGGAGATCTACTGTATACATCCAGCTTGGTCATGTGACTGGTGTATGTGCTTTTATTTTGTAGTAATTACGTTTTCCAGAAGCGTTATGTGAAGTTTGACGGCAGAAATCTGATGTACTTTGGAAACGAGAAGGTATGACGACACTTCATTTTGTTGACGGTGGCGAGTCCAGGCTCGACTCCGACCTCGTTTAACTATCTTTCAGGATGTGTACCCTAAAGGAGTCATCCCATTGGCTGCTATCCAGATGGCTCGCCCCACCAAAGACAACAAATTTGAAATAGTGACCAGCCATCGTGTCTTTGTTTTTAAGACCGATAACGAAGGTGCACACAACGTACAGTAGTCCCTAATGACGTTCCTGTGACTAAACACTTGACATTTGTGGGCGTTTCAGTGCTCAGGCGGCGTTGGGTGTCCACACTGCAGGCGTACGTCAGAGACCAGCTGGTATTGGGGGGGCGCTGGTTCGGTCCAGGAACTCACTGTCAGAAACATGGCTTGCTGGAGCTGAAAGGAACCAAGTCCAAAGTTTACGTCGCCATCAACACAGAGCAGATTTGGCTCCACAAGAGCGAACAGGTGACGTCATCAGCGGTTCCCTTGATCAGCAAGCACCTGGTCCACACGGAACCTTGACCCGTTGTGTGACATCTGTACTTTGGCTGTCGCAGTGTTTTCGTACCGGAATCGGCATCACTGTGATCGAGGCTCGCGGTGCCACGATCCGAGACGGGAAACACAAGGGTTTCGACCTCATCACGCCCTACAGAACCTTCAGGTATGACCGTCACCAACTTGGTCACCAGCTCCCTCAATCTGCTGTTGGGGGTTGTTCTAATATCATCCAC
This sequence comes from Nerophis lumbriciformis, assembly GCF_033978685.3. Lineage (NCBI taxonomy): Eukaryota > Metazoa > Chordata > Actinopteri > Syngnathiformes > Syngnathidae > Nerophis > Nerophis lumbriciformis. The sequence goes on along the minus strand of NC_084563.2, from coordinate 6,425,679 downwards.
CTTCGCCAGCTTCACCGCCGACTCGGAGCGGGAGAAGCGGGACTGGATGGAGGCGCTGCAGGAGGCCATCGCTGAGACACTGTCGGACTACGAGGTGGCCGAGAAAATCTGGTCCAACCGCTCCAATCGCATGTGCGCCGACTGCAGGGCTATCAACCCGGACTGGGCCTCCATCAACTTGTGTGTGGTCATATGCAAGAACTGCGCCGGTACAGTGACACCAGATGACAGACAGCACTTTCTGTTAGCTAATACTAACGGCTGGGGGATGGAGATGTTACTGTTAGCATGTTTTAATATTAAAAACCCCGTTTGCATATGAGTTGGGAAATTGTGTTAGATGTAAATATAAACGGAATACAATGATTCATACTTAAAGTTAAAGTTAAAGTTAAAGTACCAATGATTGTCACACACACACTAGGTGTGGCGAAATTATTCTCTGCATTTGACCCATCACCCTTGATCACCCCCTGGGAGGTGAGGGGAGCAGTGGGCAGCAGCGGTGGCTGCGCCCGGGAATCATTTTTGGTGATTTAACCCCCAATTCCAACCCTTGATACTGAGTGCCAAGCAGGGAGGTAATGGGTCCCATTTTTATAGTCTTTGGTATGACTCGGCCGGGGTTTGAACCCACAACCTACCGATCTCAGGGCGGACACTCTAACCACTAGGCCACTGAGTAGGTGGCCAACCCTCCCGAATTTTCCGGGAGACTCCCGAAATTCAGCGCCTCTCCCGAAAACCTCCCGGGACAAATATTCTCCCGAAAATCTCCCGATTTTCAGCCGGAGCTGGAAGCCACGCCCCCTCCAGCTCCATGCGGACCTGAGTGAGGACAGCCTTTTTTTTTTAATGACGGGAGGACAACAGGGTGACAAGAACTAAATCATCCAGACTAGAGATAAATTGTATTATTATGTTTATCTTACCTAAAAATAAATATATTAATTAATTTATTAAAAAATTAAAAAAATAAATACATTTTTACTATATTTTGCTAAAAACATCAAAATTAATTGTATTTTTATTTTGTATTTTTTTCATCCAGCCATAGAATTATACATTAAAATAGACATATATGAAATAATTAATTTTAAATGATCATAATAATTCATTTAAAATGACCATATTTAATTATTAAAATAATTGCTTGTTTATCAACAACTTTAGCATTTTATTCATTACATTTTGAAGCTCTCAGAAGCCAAGTTATGTTATATTCCTTAAGATTTATTTATGCAAGTTTGAAGTATCAATTATCTAAACATATTTTCAGGATGTAGATATATATATATATATATATATATATGTATGAAATACTTGACTTGGTGAATTCCAGCTGTCAATATACACCTCCCCTCTTAACCACGCCCCCGCCCACAACCACGCCCCAGTCCCACCCCCGACCACGCCCCCACCCCCACCCCCCACCTCCCGAAATCGGAGGTCTCAAGGTTGGCAAGTATGCAATGATTTGCAAATCATTTTCAACCCATATTCAGTTGAATATGCTACAAAGACAACATATTTGATGTTCAAACTGATAAACTTTTTTTTTTTTTTTTTGCAAACAATCATTAACTTTAGAATTTGATGCCAGCATCACGTGACAAAGAAGTTGGGAAAGGTGGCAAAAAATACTGATAAAGTTGAGGAATGCTCATCAAACACTTATTTGGAACATCCCACAGGTGAGCAGGCAAATTGGGAACAGGTGGGTGCCATGATTGGGTATAAAAGTAGATTCCATGAAATGCTCAGTCATTCACAAACAAGGATGGGGCGAGGGTCACCACTTTGTCAACAAATGCGTGTGCAAATTGTTGAACAGTTTAAGAAAAACCTTTCTCAACCAGCTATTGCAAGGAATTTAGGGATTTCACCATCTACGGTCCGTAATATCATCAAAGGGTTCAGAGAATCTGGAGAAATCACTGCACGTAAGCAGCTAAGCCCGTGACCTTCGATCCCTCAGGCTGTACTGCATCAACAAGCGACATCAGTGTGTAAAGGATATCACCACATGGGCTCAGGAACACTTCAGAAACCCACTGTCAGTAACTACAGTTGGTCGCTACATCTGTAAGTGCAAGTTAAAACTCTCCTATGCAAGGCGAAAACCGTTGATCAACAACACCCAGAATCGCCGTCGGCTTCGCTGGGCCTGAGCTCATCTAAGATGGACTGATACAAAGTGGAAAAATGTTCTGTGGTTTGACGAGTCCACATTTCAAATTGTTTTTGGAAACTGTGGACGTCGTGTCCTCCGGACCAAAGAGGAAAAGAACCATCCGGGTTGTTATAGGCGCAAAGTGTAAAAGCCAGCATCTGTGATGGTATGGGGGTGTATTAGTGCCCAAGACATGGGTAACTTACACATCTGTGAAGGCGCCATTAATGCTGAAAGGTACATACAGGTTTTGGAGCAAAATATCCTGCCATTCAAGCAACGTTACCATGGACGCCCCTGCTTATTTCAGCAAGACAATGCCAAGCCACGTGTTACATCAACGTGGCTTCATAGCAAAAGAGTGCGGGTACTAGACTGGCCTGCCTGTAGTCCAGATCTGTCTCCCATTGAAAATGTGTGGCGCATTATGAAGCCTAAAATACCACAACGGAGACCCCCGGACTGTTGAACAACTTAAGCTGTACATCAAGCAAGAATGGGAAAGAATTCCACCTGAGAAGCTTCAAAAATGTGTCTCCTCAGTTCCCAAACGTTTACTGAGTGTTGTTAAAAGGAAAGGCCATGTAACACAGTGGTGAACATGCCCTTTCCCAACTACTTAGGCACGTGTTGCAGCCATGAAATTCTAAGTTAATGATTATTTGCACAAAAAAAAATCAAGTTTATGAGTTTGAACATCAAATATGTTGTCTTTGTAGTGCATTTAATTGAATATGAGTTGAAAAGGATTTGCAAATCATTGTATTCCGTTTATATTTACATCTAACACAATTTCCCAACTCATATGGAAACGGGGTTTGTACATTTAACTGATGACAAGTTCAACTTCGATGTCTGACTACCATGCTCACTCATGACGTCATACCTGTTTGTGCGAGCAGGTCAGCACAGAGGTTTGGGAACAATGGTTTCCAAAGTTCAGAGTCTGAAACTGGACACCAGCGTGTGGAGCAATGAGATTGTGCAGGTACGACCTAAACGAGATGGGGATCCTGAAACGCAAGAAAGTCTTTTTTTCCTAGGTTTTGTTCTGTCGTTGCAGCTCTTCATCATGCTGGGTAACGACCGCGCTAACGAGTTCTGGGCGGCCCACTTGTCCCAGTCTGATGAGCTGGACTGCGACGCGTCCCCGAGTCAGAGGCGAGAGTTCATCGGTCAGAAGTACCGAGACGGGCACTACAGAGTGGCCCATCCAGCTTTCAGCAGCCAGGAACAACTACTGAAGGTGCGGTTTAGAGCCTCTAAAAGCAGATTGGAAGTCTTTTACTATCATTGGGAGTGCTTTCCACTCTAAAAGTAATGATTATCGCAATTTATCAGATTAGTCTTTTTCCTCAATGACTGTGAATAGTCTCCGATCAACCAGGTCCTCGTGTTCCCAGGGCGTTGAATCAATCGCAACTGAACCGTTCCGATGTTTGTGCGTGTCGACTGCAGGTGTTATGTTCCGCTGTCTCCGAACATACGCTCCTCAAAACTGTCACTCACATCTTTTCTGAAGCAAGAGCTAATCACCTGGCAAGCACCGCCCATGGGCAGCAGACACACAGAGACCTGCTAGTGAACTGCAGAGTCCCAGGTCAGAACCAACACCACTACTATGATTACTCTTTGCTCACCAACTATGAAGGATTAGAGGACAAACTCGTCTTCACTACTTTGATTTCCCGCAGATCCTGGTGTCTATGACGAGATCATGAAGACGGTCGTTTACTCTGGCTTTCTCTTCAGTTCCAATTGCGTCAGCAGAGCGACGCTGTCCCGCCGATCTCGAGAAGGTTCGGCTCCCGGTTTTGACAGATGCGGTGACATGTTTGCATCACATGCCTGTCTGAACTGTGACAGACTTCCAGAAGTTCTGGTGTTCGGTGGATCAGTCGCTGCTGTTCTACCCTTCGGAGCGATCAGCAGAACCGTGCATGGAGATCGGTCTCAAGGACGTGGTGTGTTTGGGAGTCAGCCGACCAGACTTGCTCAAAAACAACGGTTTTGTGGACAGGTGAGGTGTAGGTCTGCCACGTTAGTCAAAAGTGAAACCGGATAGTCGAACCTCGGATTCAGGAGGAACAGTGTGGTTTTCGTCCTGGTCGTGGAACTGTGGACCAGCTCTCTACTCTCGGCAGGGTCCTTGAGGGTGCATGGGAGTTTGCCCAACCAGTCTACATGTGTTTTGTGGACTTGGAGAAGGCATTCGACCGTGTCCCTCGGGAAGTCCTGTGGGGAGTGCTCAGAGAGTATGGGGTATTGGACTGTCTGATTGTGGCAGTCCGCTCCCTGTATGCTCAGTGCCAGAGCTTGGTCCGCATTGCCGGCAGTAAGTCGGACACGTTTCCAGTAAGGGTTGGACTCCGCCAAGGCTGCCCTTTGTCACCGATTCTGTTCATAACTTTTATGGACAGAATTTCTAGGCGCAGTCAAGGCGTTGAGGGGATCTGGTTTGGTGGCTGCAGGATTAGGTCTCTGCTTTTTGCAGATGATGTGGTCCTGATGGCTTCATCTGGCCAGGATCTTCAGCTCTCACTGGATCGGTTCGCAGCCGAGTGTGAAGCGACTGGGATGAGAATCAGCACCTCCAAGTCCGAGTCCATGGTTCTCGCCCGGAAAAGGGTGGAGTGCCATCTCCGGGTTGGGGAGGAGATCTTGCCCCAAGTGGAGGAGTTCAAGTACCTCGGAGTCTTGTTCACGAGTGAGGGAAGAGTGGATGGTGAGATCGACAGGCGGATCGGTGCGGCGTCTTCAGTAATGCGGACGCTGTATCGATCCGTTGTGGTGAAGAAGGAGCTGAGCCGGAAGGCAAAGCTCTCAATTTACCGGTCGATCTACGTTCCCATCCTCACCTATGGTCATGAGCTTTGGGTTATGACCGAAAGGACAAGATCACGGGTACAAGCGGCCGAAATGAGTTTCCTCCGCCGGGTGGCGGGGCTCTCCCTTAGAGATAGGGTGAGAAGCTCTGCCATCCGGGGGGAGCTCAAAGTAAAGCCGCTCCTCCTCCACATCGAGAGGAGCCAGATGAGGTGGTTCGGGCATCTGGTCAGGATGCCACCCGAACGCCTCCCTAGGGAGGTGTTTAGGGCACGTCCGACCGGTAGGAGGCCGCGGGGAAGACCCAGGACACGTTGGGAAGACTATGTCTCCCGGCTGGCCTGGGAACGCCTCGGGGTCCCACAGGAAGAGCTGGACGAAGTGGCTGGGGAGAGGGAAGTCTGGGCTTCCCTGCTTAGGCTGCTGCCCCCGCGACCCGACCTCGGATAAGCGGAAGAAGATGGATGGATGGATGGATGGATTGAAACCGGGGATTTACTCTGTATTTTCTGCGCTCAGGTTCCGTTACACTTTTGAACTGTATTTGACTTCGGACAAACTCTATCAGTTTGGTGTGGAGACAGCCGAGCATCTGCACGCCTGGACCAGTGCCATCGGGAAAGTTGGTTGTTTTTCTAATGCTTTTTCACATCGTTTCAGTCCCATCCCAAGTTCTGCTCGTCTAATAATGCGTGTGTGCTTGCTAGGCTTCCACGCCGCTCAGCTGTCACTGCCTGTTGACTCGGGAGTTTGAGCGTATCGGGCGACTGCGGTACCGAGCAATGTTGGACCCTCAGCAGTGGAAAGAGGCTTACTTTGTCCTGCAGAAGTCCAACCTTTTCATCTGTCCCCAAAACGACGGCGCTGCAGAAGACATCATCAACCTGAAGCGGCTGCAGGAGCTGAGTCAGTAGTTTTTTGACGTCTCCAGACCCCATCCGGGGTTGTGTCGGACTGATTATGTTTGTGTTGAAGGTGTCGCCTCGGAAAGCCAGAACCACGAGAAGAAAGACATCCTGGTTTTGGTTGAGAAGGGGAGGTGAGTGGACTTGAACATCAGTTCTTTGTCCTCTGGCTGATCTTTGACGTCTAATGTCACTGTTGTGTCAGGACGTTCCACCTGCAGGGCGTCGGACGCACAGACTTCACCTTGTGGTACGCAGACGTTCAGCGGGCTGCCGGCGGGAAGGGAAACTCTCTGCGAGAGCAGCAGCTGAGCAGGCATGACATCCCCATCATCGTGGACAGCTGCATCGCCTTCATCACGCAGTATGGTGAGCAAAGTGCTGATGAGGCCACACCATCGAACCTGGCCCCCAGGGTGCCTGAACCTGTCGGTGTCCATGCCTGCAGGTCTGGGTCACGAGGGGATCTATCGCAAGAACGGAGCCAAGTCAAGAATCAAACTGCTCATGGAGGAGTTTCGCAAAGATGCCCGTAATGTCAAACTACGCATCGGAGACCACTTCATCGAGGACGTGACGGACGTCCTGAAGCGGTTCTTCAGGGAGATCGATGACCCCGTCTTCATGACCGACCTCCATCCGCTGTGGCAGGAAGCTGCCAGTGAGTCTCTACTTCCTGTCCACTGGACCCTAAGTCGCCTGACGTCCCCTGAGTGATGTCCATTTTTGTCCGTGTTTAGTTTGAAAGATAAGTAAGCTGTCCCTCAAATTAGGGATGGGAAAATATCCAAGTTGGGGTTCTTTAATAATTGGATCCAAAATAGAGTTACCGTATTTTCCGGACTATAAGGCACACTTAAAATCCTTTTTTCTTCTTCTCAGAACTCGACAGTGCGCTTTAAAACCCGGAATAATTCTGGATTTGCTTACCGACCTCGAAGCAACTTTATTTGGTGCATGGTGTAATGCTAAGTGTGACCAGTAGATGGCAGTCACACATTAGAGATACGTGTAGACTGCAATATGTTGGCAGTCACACATAAGAGATACGTGTAGACTGCAATATGATGGCAGTCACACATAAGAGATACATGTAGACTGCAATATGATGGCAGTCACACATAAGAGATACGTGTAGACCGCAATATGATGGCAGTCACACATAAGAGATACGTGTAGACTGCAATATGAGGGCAGTCACACAAAAGAGATACATGTAGACTGCAATATGATGGCAGTCACACATGAGAGATACGTGTAGACTGCAATATGATGGCAGTCACACATAAGAGATACGTGTAGACTGCAAGATGATGGCAGTCACACATAAGAGATACGTGTAGACTGCAATATCCATGGCAGTCACACATAAGAGATACATGTAGACTGCAATATCCATGGCAGTCACACATAAGAGATACGTGTAGACTGCAATATGATGGCAGTCACACATAAGAGATACGTGTAGACTGCAATATGATGGCAGTCACACATAAGAGATACGTGTAGACTGCAATATGATGGCAGTCACACATAAGAGATCCATGTAGACTGCAATATGATGGCAGTCACACATTGGAGATACGTGTAGACCGCAATATGATGGCAGTCACACATAAGAGATACGTGTAGACTGCAATATCCATGGCAGTCACACATAAGAGATACATGTAGACTGCAATATGATGGCAGTCACACATAAGAGATATGTGTAGACTGCAATATCCATTGCAGTCACACATAAGAGATACATGTAGACTGCAATATGATGGCAGTCACACATAAGAGATATATGTAGACTGCAATATGATGGCAGTCACACATAAGAGATACGTGTAGACTGCAATATGATGGCAGTCACACATAAGAGATACGTGTAGACTGCAATATGATGGCAGTCACACATAAGAGATACGTGTAGACTGCAATATGATGGCAGTCACACATTAGAGATACGTGTCGACTGCAATATCCATGGCAGTCACACATAAGAGATACGTGTCGATTGCAATATGATGGCAGTCACACATAAGAGATACATGTAGACTGCAATATGATGGCAGTCACACATAAGAGATACGTGTAGACCGCAATATGATGGCAGTCACACATAAGAGATACGTGTAGACTGCAATATGATGGCAGTCACACATAAGAGATCCATGTAGACTGCAATATGATGGCAGTCACACATTGGAGATACGTGTAGACCGCAATATGATGGCAGTCACACATAAGAGATCCGTGTAGACTGCAATATCCATGGCAGTCACACATAAGAGATACATGTAGACTGCAATATCCATGGCAGTCACACATAAGAGATACGTGTCGATTGCAATATGATGGCAGTCACACATAAGAGATACATGTAGACTGCATTATGATGGCAGTCACACATAAGAGATACGTGTAGACCGCAATATGATGGCAGTCACACATAAGAGATATGTGTCGACTGCAATATGATGGCAGTCACACACAAGAGATATGTGTAGACCGCAATATGATGGCAGTCACACACAAGAGATATATGTAGACTGCAATATGATGGCAGTCACACATAAGATATACGTGTAGACTGCAATATGACTCAAGTAAACAACGCCAACATTTTATATGTTCCAATGAAAATATAGAACATATTATCTGGTGTTTTGTTTCGCAATACTATGCAAAAGCAACTTTTCTTACCCTCTGGTACCTGCTGATCTGTATTTGGGATCTGCTTAAGTCCTGAAAAATTGCACGGATCCGCAGTCGATAATTTTCTTCTTTTTCTCTATCTTCTTGTTATGGGACATTCATCCTCCACTGTTGCCATTTCTAATATAAAGTAGTGTAAAGTTCTTGCTTATATCTGTCGGTAAACTCGCCATGAAAGCACTAAAACATACCGGTGTAGTGAGTTTACATTATTCACCCAAAGAAGTTTCGTTATTAGAGAGTTCCGGTCACGGGACACATTTCTTTTGTTGTTGTTGCACTAGTGAGCCACGGATGAGGAGATGCTGCTCCGTTATTGATTGAAGTTAAGTCTGAATGTCATTAAAACAGTTAGCGCCATCTTTTGGCACTTCTTCCACTCCCGTCCTTGCACGCTACACCGCTACAACAAAGATGACGGGGAGAAGACGCTGTCGAAGGTGAGCTACGTAAATAAGAAGCATCCTGAAGAGACTGTCAGAAAGTGACTTGAAGATGATGTGTACAACATTTTTGAGCAAAGAACCACCATTACATGTTATGTAGACCACAAGGAAGTCTTTTACATTTAGAAACTAATCATAATAATATGACTCCTTTAATGTGCCTTAAAATCCTTAAAAATATATGAAAAAAAAAATAATTTTTTTTAAATAGACCATTCATCAGCAGTGCGCCTTATAACCTATGGTCCGTAATATACGGTAAGCAGTCCCTCAAATTAGGGATGGGAAAATATCCATGTTAGGGTTCCTTAATAATTGGATCCAAAATAAAGTTACTGTAAAATGTATACACACAAATAAACACATGCTTACGTCCTTAGCTTGATGCTAACATGCCAGGATTGCAGTCAATTTAACCTTAAAAATATTTAGTAAATTACTTTTTACCGGAACAGGCTAGACATAAAATAGCATTTCCATGCGTGATGAAAGGTAAACAAGAGGGACAAGCGGTAGAAAATAGAACTGTAGAAACAAAGTAATGACTTGCTGACTGGGTGATGAGCGATACTAGCAAATGTTGGTATTGATCCGATACAAAGTATACAGGTAAAAGCCAGTAAATTAGAATATTTTGAAAAACTTGATTTATTTCAGTAATTGCATTCAAAAGGTGTAACTTGTACATTATATTTATTCATTGCACACAGACTGATGCATTCAAATGTTTATTTCATTTAATTTTGATGATTTGAAGTGGCAACAAATGAAAATCCAAAATTCCGTGTGTCACAAAATTAGACACCAGCAGATGACATGGCACCCCAAACCATCACTGATGGTGGAAACTTTACACTAGACTTCAGGCAACGTGGATCCTGTGCCTCTCCTGTCTTCCTCCAGACTCTGGGACCTCGATTTCCAAAGGAAATGCAAAATTTGCTTTCGTCAGAAAACATGACTTTGGACCACTCAGCAGCAGTCCAGCTGGTGTCGGTCCACTCTGTTTCCTGAGATCCAGGGTCAACGCAGCCGTCTACCAGCAAGTTTTAGAGCACTTCATGCTTCCTGCTGCTGACCTGCTCTATGGAGATGGAGATTTCAAGTTCCAACAGGACTTGGCGCCTGCACACCATGGTATTTCTGTTCTAAATTGGCCCGCCAACTCCCCTGACCTTAGCCCCATAGAAAATCTGTGGGGTATTGTGAAAAGGAAGATGCAGAATGCCAGACCCAAAAACGCAGAAGAGTTGAAGGCCACTATCAGAGCAACCTGGGCTCTCATAACACCTGAGCAGTGCCAGAAACTCATCGACTCCATGCCACGCCGCATTAACGCAGTAATTGAGGCAAAAGGAGCTCCAACCAAGTATTGAGTATTGTACATGCTCATATTTTTCATTTTCATACTTTTCAGTTGGCCAACATTTCTAAAAATCCCTTTTTTGTATTAGCCTTACACAATATTCTAATTTTGTGACAACGGAATTTTGGATTTTCATTTGTTGCCACTTCAAATCATCAAAATTAAATGAAATAAACATTTGAATGCATCAGTCTGTGTGCAATGAATAAATATAATGTACAAGTTACACCTTTTGAATGCAATTACTGAAATAAATCAAGTTTTTCAAAATATTCTAATTTACTGGCTTTTACCTGTATATCAACGATATGAACAACACAACAATAAGAAACAGATAGGTGTAGAAGATAATTGAAAAATGTTAATCTCATTACAGTAATATCGATCCAATGCTGATTCAACGCTTGATATCGATATTGAGATTGATCTGCCTAACAGTTCAGTGCTGCCCTGAGTTTATTAGCTACGGATGCCTGGTGCTGTCAAAACTCTTAAATTTCAGCATGTAAATACTGCAGCCGCCATTGAAGTGATTATCAGCCAGGTCTCACTGGGAGACCAGTCATCAGCTCACGTTTTCTTTATCCTCTTTACTTCTCAGAAATCCCTTCCAAAGGCGCAAGGTTGGACCGCTACAAGGAGATCATCCGGTCTCTTCCGCGGGTCAACAGGATGACTCTGGCTGCACTCGTCAGTCACCTGTACAGGTGAGTTGTGACTGGAGCCAACATGGTTCTTGGAAGGAAGACTCTTTAGTTGTCTCAAATAAAGAGATGTGCCTATTGTCAGGTTCAAACACTGATGACATCTATTAAACAAGACAAGAGGCAAAGAATTAAACAGAGGCATAATTCAATTTGGACTCAATTGAGGAGACACGCCTGGACACACTGTACAGTCTCCAGCACGCAGGTCGCAAAAAGTTCACAGAAAAGGTCGTAAACAATTCACAGGAAAGGTCAGTTCAAAAAGAGTTCGTAAAATACTTCAAAAAGAGGTCGTCTGGAAATTGGGCAGATCCTGTCATCTCTCCGCTCTGAAGTCCTTGGGCCAGAACAACATCCTTCTGTTGATTACCACACATGAAAGAACACAGAAAACCCTTCATGTGGCTTTCCCCCTTACACAGTGGAGTTTAAAGGAGCCTTCTTCTTGGTAGGTTTCAAAGACAGCTTTTGTCTTCTTGCTAGGAACTCATTTCAACACAAAGTTTTTTGTGATAACAATTATTCTAACACTTATAATTGAAGATGAACAATTGATCCAATACAAAAGAGTCGGTACAAACAATGAAGACATTCTGTAAAACGTTCACATGCTTGTGTCCATAATGCAGCCTTCCTTTGGTCGAAACTGAAAGTTAACTGGGCACATTCTTTCATTCAAACTAGACAGAATACGATGTGTGAGTGCATAGATTTAAAAAAACAGGGTGAGATCGTTGTTTTTATCTCTTTCAGCAAAACCAATGCCAAAGCTAGTAGCTTCTAAGGCAGGGGTGTCAAAGTCAAGGCCCGCAGGCCAGATCCGGCCCGTGAATGAATGATCTATGGCCCCCGGGATGATATTTGATGAGTACTAGAAGCGGCCCGCAGGCCACAGCCGCCTGCTGCTGTTTTGCAGGCACCAATACTCCATCAGTGTTGGCGCTTGGAATTTTAAAAATGGGGTCCCAGGGACCCCCATCAAGTCATAAAAATGACTTGATACTAGTTTTAGCTATTTGGCTGTTCTAGTTTTTATTTTTATTAAATTATTTTTGTATTATCTTTTTATTTTAATTTTATTTTTTTAATACACTCTAGCACTTTGAGGTTGTTTACTCAATGTAAAGTGCTTTTTACAAATAAAATCTATTATTATTTTTAATAAATATTAGACAAACTTTATTGATCCACAAGGGAAATTGTTCCACACAGTAGCTCAGTTACAAAGGATGGAAAGGATAGGGATGGAAAGGATAATGCACACAAAGGCATAAAAAGAGGGCAAAAACAATGTTTAATGTAGACTAAAAATGTACCATAGTAGCAATATAAAATATAACTTATATGTAATATTTACATGTTATATATACAGTATATAATATATACTGATATATTATATTTGTATATAATATATACCAATGAGCATGTACAATATTACAGTATCACTGCAAAAACTGAAATCTAAGTCACATTAAATATCTCAAATAAGGGTGATATTTGCTTATTTTCTGTCTGATAAGATAATTCTTCTCACTAAACAGATTTTATGTTAGTGTTTTAATTGTTTTAAGGGTTTTGGTCCTAAATGATCTCATTAAGATATTTACAGCTTGTTGCTGAGATTTGATGACCTATATTGAGTAAAACATGCTTGAAACTAGAATATCATCTGTTGCAAAGCTGTGTCATTAACACAAGTATAAAACTACTTTTTTAAAGTGATAATTTTTTACTTCAAGCATGAAAAATAAAATCATGATATCATTATGTTAAGATAATGGCACTAGCATTTACTTATTTAAGAATATTTTTCAACATATTGAGCAAAAAGGTCTAATTTTTTTTTTTTTTACCAAGAAAAGTGCACTTGTTATTAGTGAGAATATACTTATTTTAAGGTATTTTGGGGTTCATTGAGGTTAGCTAATTTTACTTGTTTAGGAAAGTCTTGACAAGCTGAAATTTCTTGTTCTATTGGCAGATAATTTTGCTTAGTTCAAATAAAATACCCCTAATTATTATTATTTTTTTTCTTGTTTTTGAACACTGACTTTTTGCAGTGTATGTAACAGCTGCAGAATAAAATAGAGAGTAGATCCAGCAGAAAATATACCCTATTTTTCGGGCTATAAGTCGCAGTTTTTTTCATAGTTTGGCCGGGGGTGCGACTTATACTCAGGAGCGACTTATGTGTGAAATTATTAAAGGGGAACATTATCACCAGACCTATGTAAGCGTCAATATATACCTTGATGTTGCAGAAAAAAGACCATATATATTTTTAACCGATTTCCGAACTCTAAATGGGTGAATTTTGGCGAATTAAACGCCTTTCTAATATTCGCTCTCGGAGCGATGACGTCACATCGGGAAGCAATCCGCCATTTTCTCAAACACCGAGTCAAATCAGCTCTGTTATTTTCCGTTTTTTCCACTGTTTTCCGTACCTTGGAGACATCATGCCTCGTCGGTGTGTTGTCGGAGGGTGTAACAACACGAACAGGGACGGATTCAAGTTGCACCAGTGGCCCAAAGATGCGAAAGTGGCAAGAAATTGGACGTTTGTTCCGCACACTTTACCGACGAAAGCTATGCTACGACAGAGATGGCAAGAATGTGTGGATATCCTGCGACACTCAAAGCATATGCATTTCCAACGATAAAGTCAAAGAAATCTGCCACCAGACCCCCATTGAATCTGCCGGAGTGTGTGAGCAATTCAGGGACAAAGGACCTCGGTAGCACGGCAAGCAGTTTGTTCCCGCAGACGAGCGAGCTAAACCCCCTGGATGTCTTGGCTCACACCGTCAAGAGAAGAATATCGACCCTAGCTTCCCTGGCCTGCTGACATGAGGGTATGTCTACAGAATATATTAATTGATGAAAATTGGGCTGTCTGCACTCTCAAAGTGCATGTTGTTGCCAAATGTATTTCATATGCTGTAAACCTAGTTCATAGTTGTTAGTTTCCTTTAATGCCAAACAAACACATACCAATCGTTGGTTAGAAGGCGATCGCCGAATTCGTCCTCGCTTTCTCCCGTGTCGCTGGCTGTCGTGTCGTTTTCGTCGGTTTCGCTTGCATACGGTTCAAACCGATATGGCTCAATAGCTTCAGTTTCTTCTTCAATTTGGTTTTCGCTACCTGCCTCCACACTACAACCATCCGTTTCAATACATGCGTAATCTGTTGAATCGCTTAAGCCGCTGAAATCCGAGTCTGAATCCGAGCTAATGTCGCTATAGCTTGCTGTTCTTTCCGCCATGTTTGTTTGTGTTGGCATCACTATGTGACGTCACAGGAAAATGGACGGGTGGTTAAAATCAGGCACTTTGAAGCTTTTTTTAGGGATATTGCGTGATGGGTAAAAATTTTTTAAAAACTTTGAAAAATATAATAAGCCACTGGGAACTGATTTTTAATGGTTTTAACCATTCTGAAATTGTGATAATTTTCCCCTTTAACACATTAGCGTAAAATATAAAATAATATTATTTATCTCATTCACGTAAGAGACTAGACGTATAAGATTTCATGGGATTTAGCGATTAGGAGTGACAGATTGTTTGGTAAACGTATAGCATGTTCTATATGTTATAGTTATTTGAATGACTCTTACCATAATATGTTACGTTAACATACCAGTTGGTTATTTATGCGTCATATAACGTACACTTATTCAGCCTGTTGTTCACTATTCTTTATTTATTTTAAATTGCCTTTCAAATGTCTATTCTTGGTGTTGGGTTTTATCAAAGACATTTCCCAAAAAAATGCGACTTTTACTGCAGTGCGACTTATATATGTTTTTTTCCTTCTTTATTATGCATTTTCGGCCCGTGCGACTTATCAAATCAAATCAACTTTATTTATAAAGCACATTTAAAATTTACCACAGGGGTAGCCAAAGTGCTGTACAAGGGGCAGGTTAAAAGATAATACGAGAACCGAGCAAACACGACACAACACAAACAGAGCACGATAAAAAATAAATAACTAAACTAAATAGAACATAAAAACAGGTTCACAGCAGGTGTATTATGGGGCGCCATAGCAGGATGGAGATCACTCAGTGTTAAAAGCCATGGAATAAAAGTATGTTTATAATCCATCCATCCATCCATCCATCCATCCATCTTCTTCCGCTTATCCGAGGTCGGGTCGCGGGGGCAGCAGCCTAAGCAGGGAAGCCCAGACTTCCCTCTCCCCAGCCACTTCGTCCAGCTCTTCCCGGGGGATCCCGAGGTGTTCCCAGGCCAGCCGGGAGACATAGTCTTCCCAACGTGTCCTGGGTCTTCCCCGTGGCCTCCTACCGGTCGGACGTGCCCTAAACACCTCCCTAGGGAGGCATTCGGGTGGCATCCTGACCAGATGCCCGAACCACCTCATCTGGCTCCTCTCGATGTGGAGGAGCAGCGGCTTTACTTTGAGCTCCCCCCGAATGACAGAGCTTCTCACCCTATCTCTAAGGGAGAGCCCCGCCACCCGGCGGAGGAAACTCATTTCGGCCGCTTGTACCCGTGATCTTGTCCTTTCGGTCATGACCCAAAGCTCATGACCATAGGTGAGGATGGGAACGTAGATCGACTGGTAAATTGAGAGCTTTGCCTTACGGCTCAGCTCCTTCGTCACCACAACGGATCGATACAGCGTCCGCATTACTGGAGACGCCGCACCGATCCGCCTGTCGATCTCACGATCCACTCTTCCCTCACTCATGAACAAGACTCCGAGGTACTTGAACTCCTCCACTTGGGGCAAGATCTCCTCCCCAACCCGGAGATGGCACTCCACCCTTTTCCGGGCGAGAACCATGGACTCGGACTTGGAGGTGCTGATTCTCATCCCAGTCGCTTCACACTCGGCTGCGAACCGATCTAGTGAGAGCTGAAGATCCTGGCCAGATGAAGCCATCAGGACCACATCATCTGCAAAAAGCAGAGACCTAATCCTGCAGCCACCAAACAGGATCCCCTCAACGCCTTGACTGCGCCTAGAAATTCTGTCCATAAAAGTTATGAACAGAATCGGTGACAAAGGGCAGCCTTGGCGGAGTCCAACCCTCACTGGAAACGTGTCCGACTTACTGCCGGCAATGCGGACCAAGCTCTGACACTGATCATACAGGGAGCGGACCGCCTCAATCAGACAGTCCGATACCCCATACTCTCTGAGCACTCCCCACAGGACTTCCCGAGGGACACGGTCGAATGCCTTCTCCAAGTCCACAAAGCACATGTAGACTGGTTGGGCAAACTCCCATACACCCTCAAGGACCCTGCCGAGAGTATAGAGCTGGTCCACAGTTCCACGACCAGGACGAAAAACCACACTGTTCCTCCTGAATCCGAGGTTCGACTATCCGGCGTAGCCTCCTCTCCAGTACACCTGAATAGACCTTACCGGGAAGGCTGAGGAGTGTGATCCCACGATAGTTAGAACACACCCTCCGGTTCCCCTTTTTAAAGAGAGGAACCACCACCCCGGTCTGCCAGTCCAGAGGTACCGCCCCCGATGTCCACGCGATGCTGCAGAGTATGTTTTTAAGAGAGATTTAAAAACAGGAAGAGAGGAGGCCTGTCTAACACTCAGAGGTAGGTCGTTCCAGAGCTTGGGAGCAGCAGCGGCGAAAGCTCTGTCACCTCTGAGCTTCAGCCTTGTGTCAGTGACCGTCAGTAGCAGCTGATCGGCTGATCTTAGGGATCGGGTGGGGCAGTAAGGCTGAAGGAGGTCGTAGAGATATGTTGGCGCGAGGTTGTTTAGACATTTAAAAACAAATAGAAGGAGTTTAAAATTGACTGGGTAACGCACAGGGAGCCAGTGAAGGGTCTGCGGGTCTGTGTTAGCAGACGAGCAGCAGAGTTCTGCACGAGCTGCAGGCGGGCGAGGGAGGCCTGGCGAATGCCTACATACAGGGCATTGCAGTAGTCTAGACGAGTCCAGATAAAGGCGTGGATTAATTTCTCGAGATCATGTCCTGATAGAAGCGGTTTCACTTTCGCTATTTGGCGTAGTTGATAAAAGCTTTTTTGTACGACGCTGCTGATTTGTTTTTACGAATTTAAAATCTGAGTCGAACTTTACCCCCAGGTTTGTGACACAGGGGTCAGAGTGCCGAGGTCAGCGTTGGGGGAGGAAGAGCGACTTGGACCGAACAACATAACTTCTGTTTTGTCTTCATTTAGGCTCAGGAAGTTAGCTGAAAGCCAGGCTTTGATGTCGTGCAGGCAGTCAATGAGACGTTGAACCGTGTTATTTTGTGCCATGGGAAAGTAGATCTGGCAATCATCGGCATAAAAATGAAATGCAATACCGTACTTCCTAAAAACAGAACCAAGGGGGAGAAGGTAAAGCGCAAATAAGATTGGGGCAAGGATTGAGCCCTGGGGGACCCCATGTGGTAAAGGAGCTGTGGAAGACATAAAACTGTCTATTTTTACACAAAAACTCCTGTCGGTTAGGTACGACCGGAACCAGTTGAGGGCGGCGCCCTTAATGCCCACACAGTTCTCAAGACGAGTGATTAAGGTGGCGTGGTCGACGGTGTCGAACGCAGCGGACACCGTCTTATACAGACTTATACTCCGAAAAATACGGTACACTATAAACCAGGGGTGCTCACACTTTTTCTGCAGGCGAGCTACTTTTCAATTGATCAAGTCGTGGGGATCTACCTCATTCATATATATAATTTATATTTACTTATTTATGAAATATATGTTTTTGTTAACAAGTTAAAGGTGTTTAATGATAATGCAAGCATGTTTAACACATATAGTTAATATTGTTAATACATTAAAGGTGTTTAATGATAATACAAGTATGTTTAATACATATAGTTAATATTGTTAACAAGTTAAAGGTGTTTATATGTGTTAAACATGCTTGTTTTATTTTTAACCACCTTTAACTTGTTAACAATATTAACTACATGTGTTAAACATGCTTGCATTATCTTTAAACACCTTTAACTTGTTAACAATATTAACTATATGTATTAAACATACTTGTATTATCATTAAACACCTTTAATGTATTAACAATATTAACTATATGTGTTAAACATGCTTGCATTATCTTTAAACACCTTTTACTTGTTAACAATATTAACTATATGTATTAAACATACTTGTATTATCATTAAACACCTTAAATTTTTTAACAATATTAACTATATGTGTTAAACATGCTTGCATTATCTTTAAACACCTTTTACTTGTTAACAATATTAACTATATGTGTTAAACATGCTTGTATTATCATTAGTTAATATTGTTAATACATTAAAGGTGTTTAATGATAATACAAGTATGTTTAATACATATAGTTAATATTGTTAACAAGTTAAAGGTGTTTAAAGATAATGCAAGCATGTTTAACACATATAGTTAATATTGTTAACAACTTAAAGGTGGTTAAAGATAATACAAGCATGTTTAACACATATAGATTCCTTTCTTTCATGAAGACAAGAATATAAGTTGGTGTATTACCTGATTCTGATGACTTGCATTGATTGGAATCAGACAGTGGTGATGATAACGTCCGCATTTTCGAATGGAGGAGAAAAAAAGTCCTCCTTTCTGTCCAATACCACATGAAAGTGGTTGGTTTTTGGCATCTTATTTGTCCAGCTTCCGTACTCCTTTGTATACACTTTACAAGAAATACATTGTCGGCAAACTCCGTAGCTTGCTAGCTTGTGCACGCCAGCTTTCTGAGACTCTTATTTTGGTAGCGCAGGCAGGATGAAGCAGAGCTTTTATTGTGCAACTGTGCAGTCGGTCTTTGGAGTTTTGACGACAGGTACGGCGCCAGAGTCTGTTGAAATAAAGTGTTTCTCGCCTTCCAGTCGGTAATTTTAATGAGCTGGCAGCAGCCAGCGTCATCTCAGAAGACCCTCGGGTGCCGTGAATGTTAATCAAGTGACGAAAGTGACGATTTATGATCGCTCATTTTTAGGACTATTTTTTTAATGCCTGGCTGGTGATCGACTGACACACCCTCCGAGATCGACCGGTAGATCGCGATCGACGTAATGAGCACCCCTGCTATAAACAAAGAGAGGCAGCTAACATTTGATGCATATGTAAATGTATTCACTTATAAACATTCATTCACTTTCTTCTTTCCTTCATGGATCTAAACTTTACTTTTTTCTATATTTTTATTGTAATATTTTCAGATAGTGTTTGTTCTGTTTTTGGCCAAAAACAATCTAAAGTTGTCTTTATTTTGTTTTTTAAATGCCATAATTGTAATAGTCCCTGAGCTAAGATGACTTTGACACCCCTGGTCTAAGGTGTTCCGCATTTTTGCTCAAAGGTGGGAAAATGTTCTTCTCACAGTTCCTGTCGGCTTCATGCCCTCGCTTGCCTTCCCAGGGTCCAGAAGTGTGCCGACCTGAACCAGATGTGCACCAAGAACCTGTCGCTGCTCTTCGCTCCGAGCCTCTTCCAGACCGACGGCAAGGGACAACACGAGGTGAAAATCATGGAGGATCTGATTGACAACTACTTGTACGTCTTCGACGTAAGTAGAACCCGGAGCGGATGCCCCCGTCAACCTCGAGGCCACGCCTGACCACACCTTTATCCCTCTCAGATCGACGAAGAACACCAGACTCAGATCGAACTGGAGGTCAGCCTCATCACCTCCTGGAAGGACACTCAGGTATGTGCACGGCGTGGGGGTGGGCGTGGGAGGGGCTAATGTGCGTCTGATGTGGTCTGTGTCTTCAGTTGTCTCAGGCGGGAGACCTGATCATTGAGGTCTACCTGGAGATGAAGACACCTGACAGCTGTGTCACCCTCAAAGTACACACCCACACACACACACACACGTGAGGAACACACCTCACACCACCTATGACCCCTGCAGGTGTCCCCTACCATGTGTGCCGAGGAGCTGACCAACCAGGTGCTCTACATGAGGAACGTTCCAGCTGGAGACAAAGACATGTGGATGACCTTTGAGGTCATCGAGGATGGCCAGCTGGGTCCGTGGACCACACACACACACACACACTGGCCTGCAGGTGTTTGCCTACTGTTGCGTTTTGGACCAGTTGTTCCTCCCAGGGAATTCAAGTCACAAGTCGCTCCCAAATTCTTTACGACGCTTAAAGCTGAGTTGAAAAACCACCAGAGACAGAATAGGTATTTTGTAATATATTTGCAAAGCTTTGCAGATATACATTCACAGAGACAGCATAGAACCTTCGACTCGCCCCACCAAGATGGTCTGTCCTCCCGACCCAAAACCCTCTCCCCTCTTCCATCTCTCTAGTCAAAACACATGCCATTATCTCTCTAGTCAAAACACATTCCAAAGATCAAGGTTAACACACACAGTTTACTTGCAGAGAAACAGAAAGAGAATAAATGGAAAAACACGAGCTGTTTTCAAATATGACTATGAAATAAAAGAAGTAACACTTAAATTCGGATATATGTAAATATCTGCCTCCGACACTAGGTATACACCTGTGTGTTGTTTTGTGTCCCTAGAACGCCCCCTGCACCCCAAAGAGAAAGTTCTGGAGCAGGCGCTGCAGTGGTGCGAGATGGCCGACCCAAGCTCCGCCTACCTGGTGGTAAAAAGGGTCCCGAAAGGTGACGGCATCAACATCCTTACCTGTAGGTGTGACACCCTTAAAGCTACACACACACACACACACACACACACACACACACACACACACACACATGCACACGCGATGACAAGCAGGCGTGTCATGCAGCCTACAAGAGTGACCTGATGAAAGTGGGCGTGCTCAAGTGTCGCGAGGAACCGCCCAAACTCCTTCAGGGCAACAAGTTCCAGGAGAGAAGCTTCCAGATCAAGAAGAACAAACTGCTGCTGCTCAAAGACAAGAAGGTAGTGTCGCGTGTGCAGGAACACTGGAGGAACTCGCCTGTCTCAAGTTCTCTGTGTGTGTGTGTGTGTGTGTGTGTGTGTGTGTGTGTGTGTGTGTGTGTGTGTGTGTGTGTGTGTGTGTGTGTGTGTGTGTGTGTGTGTGTGTGTGTGTGTGTGTGTGTGTGTGTGTGTGTGTGTGTGGGTGGGTGGGTGGGTGGGTGGGTGGGGGTGTGTGTGTGTGTGTGTGGGTGGGGGTGTGGTCGGTCCTCAGAGCTTCAAGGCAGAGAAGGAATGGCCTCTGAGCTCCATGAAGGTCTACATGGGCGTCCGCAGGAAGCTCAAAGCTCCCACAAGGTGACTTGCACACATTCTACCAACCATAGTTCTACTCTGTACTTAAACAGTACTACTTTATACTTAAACAGTACTGCTCTACACTTAAACAGTACTGCTCTACACTTAAACAGTACTACTCTATACTTAAACAGTACTACTCTACACTTAAACAGTTCTACTCTGTACTTAAACAGTACTACTTTATACTTAAACAGTACTACTCTACACTTAAACAGTACTACTCTACACTTAAACATTACTACTATTCACTTAAACAGTACTACTCTACACTTAAACAGTACTACTGTATACTTAAACAGTACTACTCTATACTTAAACAGTACTACTCTACACTTAAACAGTACTACTCTACACTTAAACAGTACTACTCTACACTTAAACAGTACTACTCTACACTTAAACATTACTACTCTACACTTAAACAGTACTACTCTACACTTAAACAGTACTACTCTACACTTAAACATTACTACTCTACACTTAAACAGTACTACTCTATACTTAAACAGTACTACTCTACACTTAAACAGTACTACTCTACACTTAAACAGTACTACTCTATACTTAAACAATGCTACTCTATACTTAAACAGTACTACTCTATACTTAAACAGTACTACTCTATACTTAAACAGTACTACTCTACACTTAAACAGTACTACTGTATACTTAAACAGTACTACTCTACACTTAAACAGTACTACTCTACACTTAAACATTACTACTCTTCACTTAAACAGTACTACTCTACACTTAAACAGTACTACTGTATACTTAAACAGTACTACTCTATACTTAAACAGAACTACTCTATACTTAAACAGTACTACTCTATACTTAAACAATACTAGTGTACACTTAAACAATACTACTGTATACTTAAACAATACTACTGTATACTTAAACAGTACTACTGTATACTTAGAGTACTACTGTATGCTGGGTCTCAAATGCCTTTGCCTTCACCTTCTACTTCTCTTTCGTCCTTCATCTCCATCTTCGTCTTGTCCTCCTTCTCTTCCTTCTTCTACTTCTTCTCCTTGTCCTTCTCCTCCTCCTTTTCCTTCTTCTACTTCTTCTCCCTGTCCTTCTCCTCCTCCTTTCCTTCTTCTACTTCTTCTCCTTGTCCTTCTCCTCCTTTTCCTTCTTCTACTTCTTCTCCTTGTCCTTCTCCTCCTCCCTTTCCTTCTTCTACTTCTTCTCCTTGTCATTGTCCTCCTTCTCTTCCTTCTTCTACTTCTTCTCCTTGTCCTTCTCCTCCTCCTTTTCCTTCTTCTACTTCTTCTCCTTGTCCTTCTCCTCCTTTTCCTTCTTCTACTTCTTCTCCTTGTCATTGTCCTCCTTCTCTTCCTTTTTTACTTCTTCTCCTTCTCCTTTTCCACATTTTGCTCCTTTTCCTTCTCCTCCTTCTTCCTAATCCTCATTCCTCTCGTTCTTTCTTCTCCGTCTCATTGTCCTTCTCGCCTTTTTCTCTTTCTCCTTTTCCTTCTTCTACTCCTCATCCTCCTTCTTCTCCTTGTACTTCTCTTTCTTCTTCTCCTTCTCCGCCCCATTCTTCTCCTCCTCATGCCTTTTCTCTTCTCTCCCTTCTCCACCATCTTCTACACTCAGGTACTGACAGTGCACTGCTGTACACTTTTTGCTACAACTGAGTGTCAACACACTTATGCACTCAAAGTACTAAGAGTAAGTACATAAGTGTGCACTTGTGCACTCAAATGACTAAATGTAAGTACATAAGTGTGCACTTATACACTCAAAGTACTCAGTGTAAGTACATAAGTGTGTACTTAATGTACTAAGTGTAAGTACTTAAGTGTGCACTTGTGCACTCAAAGGACTAAGTGTAAGTACACTTATGTACTCAAAGGATTATGTGTAAGTGCACTTATGTACTAAAAGTACTAAGTGTAAGTACATAAGTTTGCACTTATCCACTCAAAGGACTAAGTGTAAGTACATAAGTGTGCACGTATGCACTCAAAGGACTGAGTGTAAGTACAGAAGTGTGCACTTATGCACTCAAAGTACTCAGTGTAGGTACATAAGTGTGCACTTAAAGTAATACGTGTAAGTACAGAAGTGTGCACGTATGCACTCAAAGGACTAAGTATAAGTACAGAAGTGTACACTTATGCACTCAAAGTGTTCAGTGTAAGTACAGAAGTGTGCACTTATGCACTCAAAGGACTAAGTGTAAGTACAGAAGTGTGCATTTATGCACTCAAATGACTAAGTGTAAGTACAGAAGTGTGCACCTATGCACTCAAATGACTGAGTGTAAGTACAGAAGTGTACACTTATGCACTCAAAGTACTCTGTGTAAGTACAGAAGTTTGCACTTATGCACTCAAAGGACTAAGTGTAAGTACAGAAGTGTGCACTTATGCACTCGAAGGACTAAGTGTAAGTACAGAAGTGTACACGTATGCACTCAAAGTAATAAGCGTAAGTACATAAGTGTTCACTTAAAGTACTAAGTGTAAGTACAGAACTGTGCACTTATGCACTCAAAGGACTAAGTGTAAATACAGAAGTGTACACTTATGCACTCAAAGTACTACGCGTGAGTACAGAAGTGTGCACTTTTGCACTCAAAGTACTAAGTGTAAGTACAGAAGTGTACACTTAACATACTAAGTGTAAGTACATAAGTGTGCACTTATGTACTCAAATTATTAAGAATAAGTATAGAAGTGTGCACTTATGCACTCAAATGATTAAGTGTAAGTACAGAAGTGTACACTTATGCACTTAAGGTACTTTAGGTCACATGATGTCACATAATTGTTGTTGCACTGCAGGTGGGCTTTTACAGTGATGTCACACAAACATCAGCTGTAAGTACACACACACACACACACACACACACACACACACACACACACGTTGACTAGTTTTATTAGTAGATGATTATCTTAACAGTGTGTGTGTGTGTGTGTGTGTGTGTGTGTGTGTGTGTGTGTGTGTGTGTGTGTGTGTGTGTGTGTGTGTGTGTGTGTGTGTGTTAGGTTCTTATGTTGCACGAGTGAGGCTGACTTGTGGGACTGGATCAGCAGCTTCCTCAAAGCGCAGGTCAGGTCTCCTTCATGTGGTTGCCGTGACAACAGGAGGCTGCTCATCAGAACCTCATCTGTGTTCTAGAACGACGACCCCGGGCCGCCCATTCTGAGGCGTCACTCATCTTCCGACATCGCCAAGCAGAAGTTCGGCACCATGCCTCTGGTTCCGATCCGAGGAGACGAGAGCAACAACAGCATGCTGACGGCCAACCAGACTCTGGTCTGAGTCACCCCTGCTTCTGACTTTCACCTTGACACCACCTTGAAGGTTAACTGTCTTCTCCTGCCTGCAGAGGAAACTTCACGACCGCAGGACGCTCTCCATGTTCTTTGTGAGTCTCCCTCAGTTCTCCATGTTCTTTGTGAGTCTCTCTCAGTTCTCCATGTTCTTTGTGAGTCTCCCTCAGTTCTCCATGTTCTTTGTGAGTCTCCCTCAGTTCTCCATGTTCTTTGTGAGTCTCCCTCAGTTCTCCATGTTCTTTGTGAGTCTCCTCAGTTCTCCATGTTCTTTGTGAGTCTCCCTCAGTTCTCCATGTTCTTTGTGAGTCTCCCTCAGTTCTCCATGTTCTTTGTGAGTCTCCCTGTGACACCTCCGTCCCGTCTGACACCTCCGTCCCGTCTGACACCTCTGTCCCGTCTGACACCTCCATCCCATCTGACACCTCCGTCCCGTCTGACACCTCCATCCCGTCTGACACCTCCGTCCCATCTGACACCTCCGTCCCGTCCGACACCTCCGTCCCGTCCGACACCTCCATCCCGTCCGACACCTCCGTCCCGTCCGACACCTCCGTCCCATCCGACACCTTCGTCCCATCTGACACCTCCATCCGGTTCGACACCTCCATCCCATCTGACACCTCCGTACCGTTTGACACCTCCATCCCGTCTGACACCTCTGTCCCGTCTGACACCTCCGTCCCGTCTGACATCTCCGTCCCATCCGACACCTCTGTCCCGTCCGACACCTCCGTCCCGTCTGACACCTCCGTCCCGTCCGACACCTCCGTCCCGTCTGACACCTCCGTCCCGTCCGACACCTCCGTCCCGTCCGACACCTCCGTCCCGTCTGACACCTCTGACTCTTTTGACCCGTCTGTCCCGTCCAAATCGTGCATCCCGTCTGACTGGTCTGTCCCGTCAGACAACTCCATCTCGTCTGACACCTCCGTCCCGTCTGACACCTCTGACTCTTTTGACCTGTCTGTCCCGTCCAAATCGTGCATCCCGTCTGACACTTCCGTCCCGTCCAACTCATGCATCCCGTCTGACACCTCTGTCCCGTCTGACACCTCTGACTCTTTTGACCTGTCTGTCCCGTCCAACACCTCTGTACCGTCTGACACCTCCGTCCCGTCCGATACCTCCGTCCTGTCCGACATCTCCATCCCGTCTGACACCTCCATCTCGTCTGACACCTCCGTCCCGTCTGACACCTCTGACTCTTTTGACCTGTCTGTCCCGTCCAAATCGTGCATCCCGTCTGAGACCTCCGTCCCGTCCAACTCATGCATCCCGTCTGACACCTCTGTCCCGTCTGACACATTTGACTCTTTTGACCTGTCTGTCCCGTCCGACACCTCCGTCCCGTCCGACACCTCCATCTCGTCTGACACCTCCGTCCCGTCCGACACCTCTGACTCTATTGACCTGTCTGTCCCGTCCAACTCGTGCATCCCGTCTGACACCTCCGTCCTGTCTGACACCTCTGACTCTTTTGACCTGTCTGTCCCGTCGAACTCGTGCATCCCGTCAGACACCTCCGTCCCGTCCAACTCTTGCATCCCGTCTGACACCTCTGACTCTTTTGACCTGTCTGTCCCGTCCAACTCAAGCATCCCGTTTGACACCTCCGTCCTGTCTGACACCTCTGACTCTTTTGACCTGTCTGTCCCGTCGAACTCGTGCATCTCGTCTGATACCTCCGTCCCGTCCAACTCGTGCATCCGTCCCGTCTAACACCTCCGTCCCGTCTGACTGGTCTGTCTTGTCTGGTCCATCAGTCTTGTATGACTGGTGTGTCTCAACTGTCCCGTCTCACCTGTCTCTCCCATCTGACTCGACCGTCTTTTCTCTTGTCCTTCTCGTCTGACCCATCTGTCCTGTCTGACACCTCTGTCCTGTCTGACTCTTTTGACCTGTCTGTCCCGTCCAACTTGTCCGTCTCGTTTGACTCGTCCATTTTTTCTGACTCATCTGTTTTGTCTGACTCGTGTATCTCGACTGTCCCGTCTGACCTGTCTGTCCCGTCTGACATGTCTGTCCGGTCTGACCTGTCTCCCCCGTCCGACCTGTCCGTCTGGTCTGACCCGTCTGACTGTTGTGTCTGGTGTGCCTGCAGCCCATGCAGGTGCAGCACGACTCGGTGGAGGAGCGCTCGGAGTCTCCAGAGCCTCTCTACGAGGAGGTGGGCGACTTCGGCCTGCAGGTGCTGAAGTCCCTGGAGACCAGCTTCCTCACCAGCAGCGCGGCGGAGACGCAGGAGGTCCTCCAGCCGGCCAAACTTCCAGCAGACCCCGTGTGCGACTGGGCGAGTGAGGCCGACGCCGTGACGGGACACGAAGACGGCGGCTGCAGGAAGTCTCGGCTGCAGACCGTCTGCACGCCGGCACAAGAACTTCTACTGCAAGAGCTCTCTTCTGCTTTTGGGAAGAACCCTGAGGAGGAAGAGATGGAGGAGGAGGACGTTTGACCTTAGGCTTCCTCTGCTGGCTGCTGAAGGTCACCTCATCTTTTCAAACAGCCATCATGTGAAGACCACAGACGGCCTGCAGCACTTCCTGTACCTGTGGAACCTTTCACTCACTGTACCTGTGGAACCTTTCACTCACTGTACCTGTGGAACCTTTCACTCACACCTTGTCTTTAACTTTGGACCACAGCATTGTCAAATAAATGCTTGAATGTTGCTGCTTTTAATGGTTGCCATGGTGACACACATTTATTCCCTCAGAAATGAGGATGGTCAGAATGTGATAAATACATCTTGACATTATTTACATCAAATAGTTAGTTATTGTGTCAATCTATTTCATGTCAAATATAATAGTTATTTAAATATAGTAAAAGCTATTTAGTTATTTATTTCCTAAATGTCATTATTTCATAAACGTGTGTCAAAGCTTAATGAACTAATTGTATCTGTCAAACTGGCCAATCACAGTCAGTGGGCGGGGCTAACAGGAATCACGTCCAAAGCATTGGGGAGGTATTTTTGTCAATATTGCGTATTTTTTACATTTTGGTTGTTTTTTTCCCCTTTTCTTCCCTGCTTCCCTGTGTGTCATTCCTGGGTGTATTTTTGACATGTATCCTCATTTGGACTCTCCCCTGACTATTTTTGACAATATTGGGTATTTTTTACATTTTGGTTGTTTTTTCCCCCCTTTTCTTCCCTGCTTCCCTGTGTGTCATTCCTGTGTGTATTTTTGACATTTATCCTCATTTGGACTCTCCCCTGACTATTTTTGACAATATTGG
The DNA here is from genome assembly GCF_033978685.3 of Nerophis lumbriciformis. Taxonomy (NCBI): domain Eukaryota; kingdom Metazoa; phylum Chordata; class Actinopteri; order Syngnathiformes; family Syngnathidae; genus Nerophis; species Nerophis lumbriciformis. The sequence goes on along the minus strand of NC_084563.2, from coordinate 6,397,792 downwards.
GTATTTTTTACATTTTGGTTGTTTTTTTCCCCCTTTTCTTCCCTGCTTCCATGTGTGTCATTCCTGGGTGTATTTTTGACATGTATCCTCATTTGGACTCTCCCCTGACTATTTTTGTGAAAATTGGGTATTTTTGACATTTTGGTTGTTTTTTCCCCCTTTTCTTCCCTGCTTCCCTGTGTGTCATTCCTGGGTGTATTTTTAACAGTTATCTTCATTTGGACCCTCCCCTGACTATTTTTGACAATATTGGTTATTTTTCACATTTTGGTTGTTTTTTTCTCCCTTTTCTTCCCTGCTTCCCTGTGTGTCATTCCTGGGTGTATTTTTGACATTTATCTTAATTTGGACTCTCTCCTGACTATTTCTGACATTATTGGGTATTTTTCACATTTTGAGCGGATTTCCTCTTTTCTTCCCTGCTTCTCCGTGTGTCATTCCTGGGTGTATTTTTGACATGTATCCTCATTTGGACTCTCCCCTGACTGTTTTTGTCAATATTGGGTATTTTTCACATTTTGGTTGTTTTTTCCCCCCTTTTCTTCCCTGTGTGTCATTCCTGGGTGTATTTTTGACATGTATCCTCATTTGGACTCTCCCCTGACTATTTTTGTGAAAATTGGGTATTTTTGACATTTTGGTTGTTTTTTCCCCCTTTTCTTCCCTGCTTCCCTGTGTGTCATTCCTGGGTGTATTTTTTACATTTATCTTCATTTGGACCCTCTCCTGACTATTTTTGTGAAAATTGGGTATTTTTGACATTTTGGTTGTTTTTTTCCCCCTTTTCTTCCCTGCTTCCCTGTGTGTCATTCCTGGGTGTATTTTTGACATTTATCTTCATTTGGACTCACTCCCCCCTGACTATTTTTGACATTATTGGGTATTTTTTACATTATGGTTGTTTTTTTTCCCTTTTCTTCCCTGATTCCCTGTGTGTCATTCCTGGGTGTATTTTTGACATTTATCCTCATTTGGACTCTCCCCTGACTATTTTTGACAATATTGGGTATTTTTCACATTTTGAGCAGTTTTTCCCCTTTTCTTCCCTGCTTCCCTGTGTGTCATTCCTGGGTGTATCTTTTTACATTTATCCTAATTTGGACTCCCCTGACTATTTTTGACAATATTGGGTATTTTTTACATTTTGGTTGTTTTTTTCCCCCTTTTCTTCCCTGCTTCCATGTGTGTCATTCCTGGGTGTATTTTTGACATGTATCCTCATTTGGACTCTCCCCTGACTATTTTTGTGATAATTGGGTATTTTTGACATTTTGGTTGTTTTTTCCCCCTTTTCTTCCCTGCTTCCCTGTGTGTCATTCCTGGGTGTATTTTTAACAGTTATCTTCATTTGGACTCTCCCCTGACTATTTTTGACAATATTGGTTATTTTTCACATTTTGGTTGTTTTTTTCTCCCTTTTCTTCCCTGCTTCCCTGTGTGTCATTCCTGGGTGTATTTTTGACATTTATCTTAATTTGGACTCTCCCCTGACTATTTCTGACATTATTGGGTATTTTTCACATTTTGAGCGGTTTTTCCTCTTTTCTTCCCTGCTTCTCCGTGTGTCATTCCTGGGTGTATTTTTGACATGTATCCTCATTTGGACTCTCCCCTGACTATTTTTGTCAATATTGGGTATTTTTCACATTTTGGTTGTTTCCCCCCCCCCTTTTCTTCCCTGCGTGTCATTCCTGGGTGTATTTTTGACATGTATCCTCATTTGGACTCTCCCCTGACTATTTTTGTCAATATTGGGTATTTTTCACATTTTGGTTGTTTTTCCCCCCCTTTTCTTCCCTGCGTGTCATTCCTGGGTGTATTTTTGACATGTATCCTCATTTGGACTCTCCCCTGACTATTTTTGTGAAAATTGGGTATTTTTGACATTTTGGTTGTTTTTTCCCCCTTTTCTTCCCTGCTTCCCTGTGTGTCATTCCTGGGTGTATTTTTTACATTTATCTTCATTTGGACCCTCCCCTGACTATTTTTGTGAAAATTGGGTATTTTTGACATTTTGGTTGTTTTTTTCCCTTTTCTTCCCTGCTTCCCTGTGTGTCATTCCTGGGTGTATTTTTGACATTTATCTTCATTTGGACTCACTCCCCCCTGACTATTTTTGACATTATTGGGTATTTTTTACATTATGGTTGTTTTTTTTCCCTTTTCTTCCCTGCTTCCCTGTGTGTCATTCCTGGGTGTATTTTTGACATTTATCCTCATTTGGACTCTCCCCTGACTATTTTTGTGAAAATTGGGTATTTTTGACATTTTGGTTGTTTTTTCTCCCTTTTCTTCCCTGCTTCCCTGTGTGTCATTCCTGGGTGTATTTTTGACATGTATCTTCATTTTGACTCTCCCCTGACTATTTTTGACATTATTGGGTATTTTTTACATTTTGGTTGGGTTTTTTTCCCTTTTCTTCCCACTTCCCTGTGTGTCATTCCTGGGTGTATTTTTGACATTTATCCTCATTTGGACTCTCCCCTGACTATTTTTGACAATATTGGGTATTTTTCATATTTTGGTTGTTTTTTCCCCCCTTTTCTTCCCTGCTTCCCTGTGTGTCATTCCTGGGTGTATTTTTGACATGTATCCTCATTTGGACTCTCCCCTGACTATTTTTGTGAAAATTGGGTATTTTTGACATTTTGGTTGTTTTTTCCCCCTTTTCTTCCCTGCTTCCCTGTGTGTCATTCCTGGGTGTATTTTTTTACATTTATCTTCATTTGGACCCTCCCCTGACTATTTTTGTGAAAATTGGGTATTTTTGACATTTTGGTTGTTTTTTTTCCCTTTTCTTCCCTGCTTCCCTGTGTGTCATTCCTGGGTGTATTTTTGACATTTATCTTCATTTGGACTCTCCCCTGACTATTTTTGACATTATTGGGTATTTTTTACATTTTGGTTGGGTTTTTTTCCCTTTTCTTCCCACTTCCCTGTGTGTCATTCCTGGGTGTATTTTTGACATTTATCCTCATTTGGACTCTCCCCTGACTATTTTTGACAATATTGGGTATTTTTCATATTTTGGTTGTTTTTTTCCCCCTTTTCTTCCCTGCTTCCCTGTGTGTCATTCCTGGGTGTATTTTTGACATGTATCCTCATTTGGACTCTCCCCTGACTATTTTTGTGAAAATTGGGTATTTTTGACATTTTGGTTGTTTTTTAAAAAATGTTGACATTATTGGGTATTTTTCACATTTTGAGCGTTTTTTTGCCCCTTTTCTTCCCTGCTTTCCCGTGTGTCATTCCTGGGTGTATTTTTTGACATTTATCTTCATTTGGACTCTCCCCTGACTACTTTTGACAATATTGGGTATTTTTTACATATTGGTTGTTTTTTTACTCTTTTCTTCCCTGCTTCCCTGTGTGTCATTCCTGGGTGTATTTTTGACATTTATCCTAATTTGGACTCTCCCCTGACTATTTTTGACAATATTGGGTATTTTTCACATTTTGAGCTGTTTTTCCCCTTTTCTTCCCCGCTTCTCTGTGTGTCATTCCTGGGTGTATTTTTGACACTTATCCTCATTTATTTCTCTTATGGAAGTCACTCCCAGGGAGGGAAGTTTAACCTTGCTCACATTCTTTCAGATTTTCATGTGTTTTGACATCTGACGCTTGTCGTCTTTTGGTGTCTCCTTTGCTGGGTAGCTGCCGGCTGTAGGGCCATTAATTGGTTCCGTAGATGTGTCCCGCTACTGCAGAAGCCCACACGAGGGCTCTAGTTCCCCGGGAACACCTGCTGGTCTCATCAGCATCAGCAAAATACTGGAAAGTGTGTAAAAGGAGGCTGAGGATCCAGGCTATGGTGATGTGTGCTGTTGCTTCAGGTGCCCACAAGAGGGCTCTCGTTCCCCGGTACACCTGCTGGTCCGCTCTGCTTCTCCAAAATGAGGAAAAAGTGTTAAAAATCAGGCCGATGATGGACATGACTTATCCCCACTAAGGTGCTGCTGATGCTGCAGAAGTCAAAGTTTTAATGCTTTGGAAGTTAGGTGATTTAAACCAATCAGGTGTTAGTCCCACCCAGTGATTTAAACCAATCAGGTGTTAGTCCCGCCCAGTGATTTAAACCAATCAGGTGTTAGTCCCACCCAGTGATTTAAACCATTCATGTGTTAGTCCCGCCCTCTGGCTTCGACGGCTCAGTTTTACAGATAAAATCAATTCATAACAGGCGTTTATGAACTAATTAATTACATCCTGAGACAATTAAATCTTGAAATTAATACATTCATGAATCAATAATTAAATAAATGATGATTCAACATTTGAATAATGAATGAAATTACCAAATGAGTAAATTAATTAATAACACATTTCTATAATTAATTATTTAAAGATGTAGTAATGTTCTCAATATCCTTGGCAAAACATTTCTTTTGTTTTCTTTTTTGATTCTATCTTTTTTTTTTTTTTTTTTTTTTTAGCAAAAACATTACATTTAAACAAAAAAAATTGTATGTTATCAACATTTTGGGGGCAAAAACATTCATTTTCTTTTATTTTTTTTCCATTATTATTATTATTTTTAAGAGAAATATTCTTTTTTTTCCCTCAATTTTCTTTGCAAAACAGTCTTTTTTTTATTCTATCTTTTTTTTTTTTTGTGCAAAAACATTACATTTAAAACAATTTTGTTTTTATGTTATCAACATTTTGGGGGCAAAAACATTCATTTCCTTTTTTTTTTTTTAGGAGAAATATTCTGTTTTTCCCCCTCAATTTTCTTGGCAAAACAGTCTTTTTTTAAATTCTATCTTATTTTTTTTAATTTTTTCAGCAAAAACATTATATTTAAAAAATAATATATTTATGCTATCAACATTTTTTGGGCAAAAACATTCATTTTTTAAAAATTTAAATTTAAATTTTTTTTATTATTTTTTAGGAGAAATATTCTTTCTTTCCCCCTCAATTTTCTTGGCAAAACAGTCTTTTTTTTAATTCTATCTTCTTCTTGTTATTATTATTATTATTTTTGAGCAAAAACATTACATTTAAAATAAATTAATTTTATGTTATCAACATTTTTTGGGCAAAAAAATTCATATTTTTAATTTATTTTTTAATTATTCTTTTTTTGGAGAAATATTCCTTTCTCTCCCCTCAATTTCTTCGCAAAACAGTCGTTTTTTTTTTTTTATTCTATCTTTTTTCAGCAGAAACATGACTTTTTTCCCCCCTTTTTTAATAATAATAATTTAAAAAAAAGATGTAATAATTAATTTAATTGTGTTGCATTTGAGCCTCCATGAGTAGTGTGACAATCATTGGTATTATTATTATGATTATTTAACTTGAACATCCGCAGTTGTTCATTGCAAGAGTTCAGGCTGCAGTGCTGCCAGTGAGCAGCAGGTGGCAGCAAAGATAAAGCGACCTGGTCACCATCAACACGTCCCAGGGGGTCCTGATCCAGTACTTTGTGACGCTGATGGACCCTCAAGACTTCTACCTGGACGTGGTGATCACGTGACAACATGGCGCACCTAAGTGTGCACTTTGTGGTGTTTGTAGTCTCGTCGCCCCGGAACTGAACCCCAGAAAACTGATCTGCTAAAGTCTGTCGCTAAGTGACAAAATGCCCTCAGGGGCTGGAACACACATACACACACACACACACACACACACACACACACACACACACACACGCACACGCACACGCACACACGCACTGGATAGTTTTGA
>NC_084563.2:6329598-6384598 GCF_033978685.3 Nerophis lumbriciformis | reverse complement strand
ATCATGTGTCATCTTATCATCATGTGACATCTTATCATGTGTCATCTTATCATCATGTGACATCTTATCATCATGTGTCATCTTATCATCATGTGACATCTTATCATGTGTCATCTTATCATCATGTGACATCTTATCATGTGTCATCTTATCATGTGTCATCTTATCATCATGTGACATCTTATCATGTCATCTTATCATCATGTGACATCTTATCATCATGTGACATCTTATCATCATGTGACATCTTATTATCGTGTGACATCTTATCATGTGACATCTTATCATCATGTGACATCTTATCATGTGACATCGTATCATCATGTGACATCTTATCATGTGACATCTTATCATCATGTGACATCTTATCATCATGTGACATCTTATCATGTGTCATCTTATCATCATGTGACATCTTATCATCATGTGACATCTTATCATCATGTGACATCTTATCATCATGTGTCATCTTTTCATCATGTGTCATCTTATCATCATGTGACATCTTATCATGTGTCATCTTATCATCATGTGACATCTTATCATCATGTGACATCTTATCATGTGACATCTTATCATGTGTCATCTTATCATCATGTGTCATCTTATCATCATGCAACATCTTATCATGTGTCATCTTATCATCATGTGACATCTTATCATCGTGTGACATCTTATCATGTGTCATCTTATCATCATGTGTCATCTTATCATCATGTGACATCTTATCATGTGTCATCTTATCATCATGTGACATCTTATCATCATGTGTCATCTTATCATCATGTGACATCTTATCATGTGTCATCTTATCATCATGTGACATCTTATCATGTGTCATCTTATCATGTGTCATCTTATCATCATGTGACATCTTATCATGTCATCTTATCATCATGTGACATCTTATCATCATGTGACATCTTATCATCATGTGACATCTTATTATCGTGTGACATCTTATCATGTGACATCTTATTATCATGTGACATCTTATCATCGTGTGACATCTTATCATCATGTGACATCTTATCATCATGTGACATCTTATCATGTGACATCTTATCATCATGTGACATCTTATCATGTGACATCGTATCATCATGTGACATCTTATCATGTGACATCTTATCATGTGTCATCTTATCATGTGACATCTTATCATCATGTGACATCTTATCATTATGTGACATCTTATCATCATGTGACATCTTATTATCATGTGTCATCTTATCATGTGACATCTTATCATCATGTGTCATCTTATCATGTGACATCTTATCATCATGTGACATCTTATCATCATGTGTCATCTTATCATGTGTCATCTTATCATCATGTGACATCTTATCATCATGTGTCATCTTATCATGTGACATATTATCATCATGTGACATCTTATCATCATGTCATCTTATCATGTGTCATCTTATCATCATGTGACATCTTATCATCATGTGACATCTTATCATCGTGTGACATCTTATCATCATGTGACATCTTATCATCATGTGACATCTTATCATGTGACATCTTATCATCATGTGTCATCTTATCATGTGACATCTTATCATCATGTCATCGTATCATCATGTGTCATCTTATCATCATGTGACATCTTATTATCATGTGTCATCGTATCATCATGTGTCATCTTATCATCATGTGACATCTTATCATTATGTGACATCTTATCATCATGTGACATCTTATTATCATGTGTCATCGTATCATCATGTGACATCTTATCATCATGTGACATCTTATCATCATGTGACATCTTATCATCATGTGACATCTTATCATCATGTGACATCTTATCATTATGTGACATCTTATCATTATGTGTCATCTTATCATCATGTGTCATCTTATCATCATGTGACATCTTATCATGTGTCATCTTATCATGTGTCATCTTATCATCATGTGACATCTTATCATGTGACATCTTATCATCAAGTGACATCTTATCATCATGTGACATCTTATCATCATGTGACATCTTATCATCATGTGACTATCATCATGTGACATCTTATTATCATGTGACATCTTATCATCAAGTGACATCTTATCATCATGTGACATCTTATCATCATGTGACATCTTATCATCATGTGACATCTTATCATCATGTGACATCTTATCATTATTTGACATCTTATCATTATGTGTCATCTTATCATCATGTGTCATCTTATCATCATGTGACATCTTATCATGTGTCATCTTATCATGTGTCATCTTATCATCATGTGACATCTTATCATGTGACATCTTATCATCAAGTGACATCTTATCATCATGTGACATCTTATCATCATGTGACATCTTATCATCATGTGACTATCATCATGTGACATCTTATTATCATGTGACATCTTATCATCAAGTGACATCTTATCATCATGTGACATCTTATCATCATGTGATATCTTATCATCATGTGACATCTTATCATCATGTGACATCTTATTATCATGTGACATCTTATCATCAAGTGACATCTTATCATCATGTGACATCTTATCATCATGTGATATCTTATCATCATGTGACATCTTATCATCATGTGACATCTTATCATCATGTGACTATCATCATGTGACATCTTATCATCATGTGACATCTTATCATCAAGTGACATCTTATCATTATGTGACATCTTATCATCATGTGACATCTTATCATTATGTGTCATCTTATCATCATGTGTCATCTTATCATCATGTGTCATCTTATCATCATGTGACATCTTATCATGTGTCATCTTATCATGTGACATCTTATCATCATGTGTCATCTTATCATCATGTGACATCTTATCATCAAGTGACATCTTATCATCATGTGTCATCTTATTATCATGTGTCATCGTATCATCATGTGTCATCTTATCATTATGTGACATCTTATCATCATGTGACATCTTATCATCATGTGACATCTTATCATCATGTGACATCTTATCATTATGTGACATCTTATCATCATGTGACATCTTATTATCATGTGTCATCGTATCATCATGTGTCATCTTATCATTATGTGACATCTTATCATCATGTGACATCTTATCATCATGTGACATCTTATCATCATGTGACATCTTATCATCATGTGTCATCTTATCATCGTGTGACATCTTATCATCGTGTGACATCTTATCATGTGTCATCTTATCATCATGTGTCATCTTATCATCATGTGACATCTTATCATGTGTCATCTTATCATCATGTGTCATCTTATCATCATGTGACATCTTATCATGTGTCATCTTATCATCATGTGTCATCTTATCATCATGTGACATCTTATCATGTGACATCTTATCATCATGTGACATCTTATTATCATGTGACATCTTATCATGTGACATCTTATCATCAAGTGACATCTTATCATCATGTGACATCTTATCATCATGTGACATCTTATCATCATGTGACATCTTATCATGTGACATCTTATCATCATGTGACATCTTATCATCATGTGGCGATATTACAATAAAAATGGTCAAAATTATGACAAAAGTCATAATTTGACCCCAAAGATTTAACAATTTTACAGGAACGAAAAAAAAAAATAATTGGCAGTAATGTGATAAAAGTTAGAATTTAAAAAGTAATAATTTTTACATAAAAAAGTCATACTTTTACGAGAAAATATTGCAATATTACAGAAACAGAAAGAATATGAGATCTCTATTTTTTGTTTTTTTGTAAAGGGCTTAAGGCCGATGACAAAAGAGTCAGGGACCACAGATGGCCCCTGTGCCGCACTTTGGGCAACCCAGCTGTAGAAGCTAACTGTTAATGGCCACTATAGTCTTAGTAGCGTAGTGTATGTGTTCATCCTATGCTCACACCGGAAGTGGTCAAATCAGCCGTTCACCTGGCGGGGATGAATAGGGAAGTCCTTCTTTAGCTGCCATCTTGTTTTATCATATATTGCTGCCTTTGCACCTGTCAATCTTTACTTTAGTTTGCACGTTAAATCAACAAAAAAAATCCCGACTTTGTAGCAATGTTCACGGATTCTAGTATTTGGCTCTCTATTAGATGCAATGTTACTGGGACCATGATTTATTTGTTCACACCTCCTCATATGGAAGATACTCTTCCTTCTTCATGTCTCAAGAAGGGTAGAAATGCAAGAACACACACACACACACACACACACACACACACACACACACACACACACACCCTTGTGTACTTCCTCACGTGGTTGCATCCTCATGTCCACGCATCTTTGTGAGCTGCCTCTTGATGGAGTCCTGAGAGAAGTGGAGGGTGGTGTCCCTGGTGTGGAAGACATTAAAGACGTAGTCTTGGGAGAAGTGGAGGGTGGTGTGCCTGGTGTGGAAGACATGAAAGATGGAGTCTTGGGAGAAGTGGAGGGTGGTGTGTCTGGTGTGGAAGACATGAAAGATGGAGTCTTGGGAGAAGTGGAGGGTGGTGTGTCTGGTGTGGAAGACATGAAAGATGGAGTCTTGGGAGAAGTGGAGGGTGGTGTGCCTGGTGTGGAAGACATTAAAGACGGAGTCTTGGGAGAAGTGGAGGGTGGTGTGCCTGGTGTGGAAGACATGAAAGATGGAGTCTTGGGAGAAGTGGAGGGTGGTGTGCCTGGTGTGGAAGACATTAAAGACGGAGTCTTGGGAGAAGTGGAGGGTGGTGTGCCTGGTGTGGAAGACATTGGAGATGGAGTCTTGGGAGAAGTGGAGGGTGGTGTGCCGGGTGTGGAAGACATTAAAGACAGAGTCTTGGGAGAAGTGGAGGGTGGTGTGTCTGGTGTGGAAGACATGAAAGATGGAGTCTTGGGAGAAGTGGAGGGTGGTGTGTCTGGTGTGGAAGACATGAAAGATGGAGTCTTGGGAGAAGTGGAGGGTGGTGTGCCTGGTGTGGAAGACATGAAAGATGGAGTCTTGGGAGAAGTGGAGGGTGGTGTGCCTGGTGTGGAAGACATTAAAGACGGAGTCTTGGGAGAAGTGGAGGGTGGTGTACTTGGTGTGGAAGACATGAAAGATGGAGTCTTGGGAGAAGTGGAGGGTGGTGTGTCTGATGTGGAAGACATGAAAGATGGAGTCTTGGGAGAAGTGGAGGGTGGTGTGCCTGGTGTGGAAGACATGAAAGATGGAGTCTTGGGAGAAGTGGAGGGTGGTGTGCCTGGTGTGGAAGACATGAAAGATGGAGTCTTGGGAGAAGTGGAGGGTGGTGTGCCTGGTGTGGAAGACATGAAAGATGGAGTCTTGGGAGAAGTGGAGGGTGGTGTGCCTGGTGTGGAAGACATTAAAGACGGAGTCTTGGGAGAAGTGGAGGGTGGTGTACTTGGTGTGGAAGACATGAAAGATGGAGTCTTGGGAGAAGTGGAGGGTGGTGTGTCTGGTGTGGAAGACATGAAAGATGGAGTCTTGGGAGAAGTGGAGGGTGGTGTGCCGGGTGTGGAAGACACTAAAGACAGAGTCTTGGGAGAAATGGAGGGTGGTGTGCCTGGTGTGGAAGACATGAAAGGCGGAGTCTTGGGAGAAATGGAGGGTGGTGTGCCGGGTGTGGAAGACATTAAAGACGGAGTCTTAGGAGAAGTGGAGGGTGGTGTGCCTGGTGTGGAAGACATGAAAGGCGGAGTCTTGGGAGAAGTGGAGGGTGGTGTGCCTGGTGTGGAAGACATGAAAGATGGAGTATTGGGAGAAGTGGAGGGTGGTGTGCCTGGTGTGGAAGACATGAAAGATGGAGTCTTGGGAGAAGTGGAGGGTGGTGTGCCGGGTGTGAAAACTTAAAAATGTTGGCGATATTACTCCACTTCTCCCAAGACTCCATCTTTCATGTCTTCCACACCAGGCACACCACCCTCCACTTCTCCCAAGACTGCATCTTTCATGTCTTCCACACCAGGCACACCACCCTCCACTTCTCCCAAGACTACATCTTTCATGTCTTCCACACCAGGCACACCACCCTTCACTTCTCCCAAGACTCCATCTTTAATGTCTTCCACACCAGGCACACCACCCTCCACTTCTCCCAAGACTACATCTTTCATGTCTTCCACACCAGGCACACCACCCTCCACTTCTCCCAAGACTCCATCTTTCATGTCTTCCACACCCGGCACACCACCCTTCACTTCTCCCAAGACTCCATCTTTCATGTCTTCCACACCAGGCACACCACCCTCCACTTCTCCCAAGACTCCGTCTTTAATGTCTTCCACACCAGGCACACCACCCTCCACTTCTCCCAAGACTCCGTCTTTAATGTCTTCCACACCAGGCACACCACCCTCCACTTCTCCCAAGACTCCATCTTTCATGTCTTCCACACCAGGCACACCACCCTTCACTTCTCCCAAGACTCCATCTTTCATGTCTTCCACACCAGGCACACCACCCTCCACTTCTCCCAAGACTCTGTCTTTAATGTCTTCCACACCCGGCACACCACCCTCCACTTCTCCCAAGACTCCATCTTTCATGTCTTCCACACCAGACACACCACCCTCCACTTCTCCCAAGACTCCATCTTTCATGTCTTCCACACCAGGCACACCACCCTCCACTTCTCCCAAGACTCTGTCTTTAATGTCTTCCACACCCGGCACACCACCCTCCACTTCTCCCAAGACTCCATCTCCAATGTCTTCCACACCAGGCACACCACCCTCCACTTCTCCCAAGACTCCGTCTTTAATGTCTTCCACACCAGGCACACCACCCTCCACTTCTCCCAAGACTCCATCTTTCATGTCTTCCACACCAGGCACACCACCCTCCACTTCTCCCAAGACTCCGTCTTTAATGTCTTCCACACCAGGCACACCACCCTCCACTTCTCCCAAGACTCCATCTTTTATGTCTTCCACACCAGGCACACCACCCTCCACTTCTCCCAAGACTCCGTCTTTAATGTCTTCCACACCAGGCACACCACCCTCCACTTCTCCCAAGACTCCATCTTTCATGTCTTCCACACCAGGCACACCACCCTCCACTTCTCCCAAGACTCCATCTTTTATGTCTTCCACACCAGACACACCACCCTCCACTTCTCCCAAGACTCCATCTTTAATGTCTTCCACACCAGACACACCACCCTCCACTTCTCCCAAGACTCCGTCTTTAATGTCTTCCACACCCGGCACACCACCCTCCACTTCTCCCAAGACCCCGCCTTTCATGTCTTCCACACCAGGCACACCACCCTCCACTTCTCCCAAGACTCCGTCTTTAATGTCTTCCACACCCGGCACACCACCCTCCACTTCTCCCAAGACTCCATCTTTCATGTCTTCCACACCAGACACACCACCCTCCACTTCTCCCAAGACTCCATCTTTCATGTCTTCCACACCAGGCACACCACCCTCCACTTCTCCCAAGACTCCGCCTTTCATGTCTTCCACACCAGGCACACCACCCTCCACTTCTCCCAAGACTCCGTCTTTAATGTCTTCCACACCCGGCACACCACTCTCCACTTCTCCCAAGACTCCATCTTTAATGTCTTCCACACCAGGGACACCACCCTCCACTTCTCTCAGGACTCCATCAAGAGGCAGCTCACAAAGATGCGTGGACATGAGGATGCAACCACGTGAGGAAGTACACAAGAGTGTGTGTGTGTGTGTGTGTGTGTGTGTGTGTGTGTGTGTGTGTGTGTGTGTGTGTGTGTGTGTGTGTGTGTGTGTGTGTGTGTGTGTTTGCATTTCTACCCTTCTTGAGACATGAAGAAGGAAGAGTATCTTCCATATGAGGAGGTGTGAACAAATAAATCATGGTCCCAATAACATTGCATCTAATAGAGAGCCAAATACTAGAGTCCGTGAACATTGCTCCAAAGTCGGGATTTTTTTTGTTGATTTAACGTGCATACAAAAGGGTGTGTATGCTACTTCAAGTGAATGCGTGAGGATGATGTGCAGAATTAACAATGTGAATGTTGCCAGGGTTTGTTGTGAAGTGATGTGAATGGAATTATATTTATATAGCGCTTTTCTCTAGTGACTCAAAGCGCTTTACATAGTGAAACCCAATATCTAAGTTACATTTTTTTTAAGCCAGTGTGGGTGGCTCTGGGAGCAGGTGGGTAAAGTGTCTTGCCCAAGGACACAACGCCCAAGGACGCTCTACCAACCGAGCTATACAGCCCCTGTGTGTGTTGGGTGAATCTTTCATGGAACCAAGGGGGCAAGGCGAAGAGGCAGTCCGTTGGGAGGGAAGCAGTCGAGGGTTGGAGAGAAGCAACGATGTCCGTGTCCAAGCAGGGGTCGAGGATCGGGGAAGGCAGTCAGGGATCCGAATGGAAGTGGAGAAGCACAACTGGATCACAGAAGACGGGGAAGACACTGCGGAAGACACAAGGGACATCAACTAGGGCAGTGGTTCTCAACCTTTTTTCAGTGATGTACCCCCTGTGAAAATTGTTTTAATTCAAGTACCCCCTAATCAGAGCAAAGCATTTTTGGTTGGAAAAAAAGAGATAAAGAAGTAAAATACAGCACTATGTCATCAGTTTCTGATTTATTAAATTGTATAACAGTGCAAAATATTGCTCATTTGTAGTGGTCTTTCTTGAACTATTTGGGGAAAAAAGTTTTTATTTATATTTATAAAGGATTTCTGAGTAGTCTTGGGTTCAATCCCAGGCTCGGGATCTTTCTGTGTGGAGTTTGCATGTTCTCCCCGTGACTGCGTGGGTTCCCTCCGGGTACTCCGGCTTCCTCCCACTTCCAAAGACATGCACCTGGGGCATTTGTTGATTGGCAACACTAAATTGGCCCTAGTGTGTGGATGTGAGTGTGAATGTTGTCTTTCTATCTGTGTTGGCCCCGCCTTCCGCCCGATTGTAGCTGAGATAGGCTCCAGCGCCCCCCGCGACCCCAAAGGGAATAAGCGGTAGAAAATGGATGGATGGATTTTTGAAGTTACTATTTTTAGAATATTAAAAAAAAATCTCACGTACCCCTTGGCATACCTTCAAGTACCCCCAGGGGTACGCGTACCCCCATTTGAGAACCACTGAACTAGGGAACAAAGAAGGCCAGCAAGTACGAGGGAGGGAAGCCAGAGAAGTGATGCTTACTGTGGAAGTCAGGCTACGTTCCGGCAAAGGTTCCTCTGGTCCGCTGGTCTTTATGCCGTTTCCTCTCAGTAATCACAGGTGTGCGGATTAGTGATTGCCTGCAGCCTTGTCGCCGCGTGGGCGTGTCTGGACCCAGCTGCCGGAGAAAAGCGGGTTCGAGCCCGCGCCGTGACAAAAGTTGCGACTGCTATTGAGTAAAATTCCAACTTTTATCATAATACTGCACAAATGTTCAGTTTTTCTGGTAAAATGTTGACTTGCGCTGAGTAAAATGACGACTTTTATTATAATGCTGCAAGTTTTTCTTGTAAAATTCCAACTCATTTTTCCCAACAAGCTTTTTTATATTTGCATAGTATGTATATATTATTCATGTTGTAAATACACTTCTTTATATATCTAGAAAGGCTGGTGCTACAGAGGTCTCAAGAAGGTAAGAAATACAAGAATGTAAGTGTGTGTGTGTGTGTGTGTGTGTGTGTGTGTGTGTGTGTGTGTGTGTGTGTGTGTGTGTGTGTGTGTGTGTGGGGAGTCGTGGTGTCAGCACAAATCCGAGCTGATCCCCAAAAGAAGTGTGAGGGCGAGGGGGGCGTGTCCATTGAGGGGGGATTAGGACACAAGACGAGTGAAGTGACTGTTTTGAAATGAACCACACAGAAATGTGTGTGTGGGTGTGTGTGTGTGGGGGGGGGGGGGGGGTGTGAAACTTTGATTATTGATCATCTATCTATCCCCCAGCCCCCACCCTTGCATCGCCAATATTTATTTACCTTGCTCGCCCATCATCTTTTGTCCCATGGCCCCTCCAGGCACTGGCCCAGGGGGCGTGGCCAAGAGTGCACACCCGCGTGGCTCAAAGGCACAAAGGAAGCAGCTTCACTGATCCAATAAAATAAAGTGTGTGTCACGGCAGGGGGGCGGCGGGGGGGTGTGTGTGCGGCGTCCTGCTGGTATCACACTTCCACGGGGAGGAGGGGCCGCTCGTTAACTCCTGGCTGATTGAAGGGGGGGCGGGGCCACGGCGACAATGACATCACAATCCCGGCGACGGCTGAGAGGCGAGGGGAAGGAAACTGTATGTGTCAAAGGTGAAGCGAGGTGAGCCAGTCATCAGCAAAAGGAGGCGTGGCCTGTTGTAATCCTTTCTCCAGCTGCATGGCCAAATAAAACAGATCCCGCCTCTTCCTGCGCCCGCCACAAAGGATGAAAGTGTGAGTCCTGCTGGGCGTCGGCTTGTCCAGGTGACCACGGCAACCTGACCATCAACCACCCCCCCACCCCCACCCCACCCCCTTCCTTCTTTGAACGCCATTTAAAGGGGCAAGGGGTGTTCCTCCACACACAATGGAGCACCTTGGAAGGTGGCACCGCCAAGCTCCGCCTCTACAATGCAGATTGAGTTACATATCTTCCCCGGAGGCCACACCCCTTTTTTATTTTCACACAGCCAATTAGGGAGCGCAGCTGTAACGCCACATGACCCCCCCCCCCCCCCCCTTTCCTATTACTTTGTCTACTAGGTCCTTCCTCACCTGTTGCACCTGTAGTACTATAGTACTGCAATACCACACCTGTAATACTGTAGTACAACAGTAGGACTCATGGTACTTTAGTACTGCAATACCACACCTGTAATACTGTAGTACTACAGTAGTACTCATGGTACTTTAGTACTGCAATACGACACCTGTAATACTGTAGTACTACAGTAGGGCTCATGGTACTTTAGTACTGCAATACGACACCTGTAATACTGTAGTACTACAGTAGGACTCATGGTACTTTAGTACTGCAATACGACACCTGTAATACTGTAGTACTACAGTAGGACTCATGGTACTTTAGTACTGCAATACCACACCTGTAATACTGTAGTACTACAGTAGTACTCATGGTACTTTAGTACTGCAATACGACACCTGTAATACTGTAGTACTACAGTAGTACTCATGGTACTTTAGCACTGCAATACGACACCTGTAATACTGTAGTACTACAGTAGGACTCATGGTACTTTAGTACTGCAATACCACACCTGTAATACTGTAGTACTGCAGTACTTGTATTACAGGTGTTGTATTGCAGTAATATAAAAAAGTTGTTGGGAAAAATGAGTTGGAATTTTACAAGAAAAACTTCGAATTTTGGCAGCATGATAATAAAAGTCGTCATTTTTTTCTCAGCGCAAGTCAACATTTTACCAGAAAAACTGAACATTTGTGCAGTATTATGATAAAAGTTGGAATTGTACTCAATAACAGTCGCAACTTTTGTCACGGCGCGGGCTCGAACCCGCTTTTCTCCGGCAGCTGGGTCTGCCAGCGGCGCGCCCAGACACGCCCACTCGGTGACAAGGCTGCAGGCAATCACTAATCAGCGCACCTGTGATTACTGAGAGGAAACGGCATAAAGACCAGCGGACCCGAGGAACCTTTGCCGGAACGTAGCCTGACTTCCACAGTAAGCATCACCTCTCTGGCTTCCCTCCCTCGTACTTGCTGGCCTTCCTTGTTCCCTAGTTCAGTGGTTCTCAAATTGCAGTGCTGCAATACGACACCTGTAATACTGTAGTACTACAGTAGGACTCGTGGTACTTTAGTACTGCAATACGACACCTGTAATACTGTAATACTGCAGTACTTGTATTACAGGTGTTGTATTGCAGTAATATAAAAAAGTTGTTGGGAAAAATGAGTTGGAATTTTACAAGAAAAACTTCGAATTTTGGCAGCATGATAATAAAAGTCGTCATTTTTTTCTCAGCGCAAGTCAACATTTTACCAGAAAAACTGAACATTTGTGCAGTATTATGATAAAAGTTGGAATTGTACTCAATAACAGTCGCAACTTTTGTCACGGCGCGGGCTCGAACCCGCTTTTCTCCGGCAGCTGGGTCTGCCAGCGGCGCGCCCAGACACGCCCACTCGGTGACAAGGCTGCAGGCAATCACTAATCAGCGCACCTGTGATTACTGAGAGGAAACGGCATAAAGACCAGCGGACCCGAGGAACCTTTGCCGGAACGTAGCCTGACTTCCACAGTAAGCATCACCTCTCTGGCTTCCCTCCCTCGTACTTGCTGGCCTTCCTTGTTCCCTAGTTCAGTGGTTCTCAAATTGCAGTGCTGCAATACGACACCTGTAATACTGTAGTACTACAGTAGGACTCATGGTACTTTAGTACTGCAATACCACACCTGTAATAATACTGTAGTACTGCAGTACTTGTATTACAGGTGTTGTATTGCAGTAATATAAAAAAGTTGTTGGGAAAAATGAGTTGGAATTTTACAAGAAAAACTTCGAATTTTGGCAGCATGATAATAAAAGTCGTCATTTTTTTCTCAGCACAAGTCAACATTTTACCAGAAAAACTGAACATTTGTGCAGTATTATGATAAAAGTTGGAATTTTACTCAATAACAGTCGCAACTTTTGTCACGGCGCGGGCTCGAACCCGCTTTTCTCCGGCAGCTGGGTCTGCCAGCGCCCAGACACGCCCACTCGGCGACAAGGCTGCAGGCAATCACTAATCAGCGCACCTGTGATTACTGAGAGGAAACGGCATAAAGACCAGCGGACCCGAGGAACCTTTGCCGGAACGTAGCCTGACTTCCACAGTAAGCATCACCTCTCTGGCTTCCCTCCCTCGTACTTGCTGGCCTTCCTTGTTCCCTAGTTCAGTGGTTCTCAAATTGCAGTGCTGCAATACGACACCTGTAATACTGTAGTACTACAGTAGGACTCATGGTACTTTAGTACTGCAATACGACACCTGTAATACTGTAGTACTGCAGTACTTGTATTACAGGTGTTGTATTGCAGTAATATAAAAAAGTTGTTGGGAAAAATGAGTTGGAATTTTACAAGAAAAACTTCGAATTTTGGCAGCATGATAATAAAAGTCGTCATTTTTTTTCTCAGCACAAGTCAACATTTTACCAGAAAAACGGAACATTTGTGCAGTATTATGATAAAAGTTGGAATTTTACTCGATAACAGTCGCAACTTTTGTCACGGCGCGGGCTCGAACCCGCTTTTCTCCGGCAGCTGGGTCTGCCAGCGGCGCGCCCAGACACGCCCACTCGGTGACAAGGCTGCAGGCAATCACTAATCAGCGCACCTGTGATTACTGAGAGGAAACGGCATAAAGACCAGCGGACCCGAGGAACCTTTGCCGGAACGTAGCCTGACTTCCACAGTAAGCATCACCTCTCTGGCTTCCCTCCCTCGTACTTGCTGGCCTTCCTTGTTCCCTAGTTCAGTGGTTCTCAAATTGCAGTGCTGCAATACGACACCTGTAATACTGTAGTACTACAGTAGGACTCATGGTACTTTAGTACTGCAATACCACACCTGTAATAATACTGTAGTACTGCAGTACTTGTATTACAGGTGTTGTATTGCAGTAATATAAAAAAGTTGTTGGGAAAAATGAGTTGGAATTTTACAAGAAAAACTTCGAATTTTGGCAGCATGATAATAAAAGTCGTCATTTTTTTCTCAGCACAAGTCAACATTTTACCAGAAAAACTGAACATTTGTGCAGTATTATGATAAAAGTTGGAATTTTACTCAATAACAGTCGCAACTTTTGTCACGGCGCGGGCTCGAACCCGCTTTTCTCCGGCAGCTGGGTCTGCCAGCGCCCAGACACGCCCACTCGGCGACAAGGCTGCAGGCAATCACTAATCAGCGCACCTGTGATTACTGAGAGGAAACGGCATAAAGACCAGCGGACCCGAGGAACCTTTGCCGGAACGTAGCCTGACTTCCACAGTAAGCATCACCTCTCTGGCTTCCCTCCCTCGTACTTGCTGGCCTTCCTTGTTCCCTAGTTCAGTGGTTCTCAAATTGCAGTGCTGCAATACGACACCTGTAATACTGTAGTACTACAGTAGGACTCATGGTACTTTAGTACTGCAATACGACACCTGTAATACTGTAGTACTGCAGTACTTGTATTACAGGTGTTGTATTGCAGTAATATAAAAAAGTTGTTGGGAAAAATGAGTTGGAGTTTTACAAGAAAAACTTCGAATTTTGGCAGCATGATAATAAAAGTCGTCATTTTTTTTCTCAGCACAAGTCAACATTTTACCAGAAAAACTGAACATTTGTGCAGTATTATGATAAAAGTTGGAATTGTACTCAATAACAGTCGCAACTTTTGTCACGGCGCGGGCTCGAACCCGCTTTTCTCTGGCAGCTGGGTCTGCCAGCGGCGCGCCCAGACACGCCCACTCGGTGACAAGGCTGCAGGCAATCACTAATCAGCGCACCTGTGATTACTGAGAGGAAACGGCATAAAGACCAGCGGACCCGAGGAACCTTTGCCGGAACGTAGCCTGACTTCCACAGTAAGCATCACCTCTCTGGCTTCCCTCCCTCGTACTTGCTGGCCTTCCTTGTTCCCTAGTTCAGTGGTTCTCAAATTGCAGTGCTGCAATACGACACCTGTAATACTGTAGTACTACAGTAGAACTTATGGTACTTTAGTACTGCAATACGACACCTGTAATACTGTAGTACTGCAGTACTACAGTATTACAGGTGTCGTATTGCAGCACTGCAGTATGGCACCTGAAGTACTGCAGTAGTACTGTAGTACTGCAGTTCGACACCTGTAATACTGTCATACTTGCCAACCCTCCCGAATTTTCCGGGAGACTCCCGAAATTCAGCGCCTCTCCCGAAAACCTCCCGGGACAAATATTCTCCCGAAAATCTCCCGATTTTCAGCCGGAGCTGGAGGCCACGCCCCCTCCAGCTCCATGCGGACCTTAGTGAGGACAGCCTTTTTTTTTATGACAGGAGGACCACAGGGTGACAAAAACTAAATCATCCAGACTAGAGATAAATTGTATTATTATGTTTATCTTACCTATAAATAAATATATTTATTACTTAAAAAAAAACAAAAAACTAAATACTTTTTTAATATATTTTGCTAAAAACATCAAAATTAATTGTATTTTTATTTGTATTTTTTCTGACTTCTTATTACATCCAGCCATAGAATTATACAATAAAATAAACATATTGGAAATAATTAATGTTAAATGATCATAATAATTTATTTAAAATGACCATATTTAATTATTAAAAAAATTGCTTGTTTATCAACAACTTTAGCATTTTATTCATTACATTTTGAAGCTCTCAGAAGCCAAGTTATATTATATTCCTTAATATTTATTTATGCAAGTTTGAAGTATCAATTATCTAAACACAGTTTTGTTTGCATATTTTCAGTATATATATATATATATATATATATATATATATATGTATATGTATGTATATGTATATGTATGTATATATATATATATATGTTTGAAATACTTGACTTGGCAATTCTAGCTGTCAATATACTCCTCCCCTCTTAACCACGCCCCCGCCCTCAACCACGCCCCCATCCCCACCCCCGACCACGCCCCCCACACCCCCACCTCCCGTAATTGGAGGTCTCAAGGTTGGCAAGTATGTACTGTAGTACTGCAGTAGTACTGTAGTACTGCAATACGACACCTGTAATACTGTAGTATTGCAGTAGTGTTGTAGTACTGCAATATGACACCTGTAATACTGTAGTACTACAGTAGGACTGATGGTACTTTAGCACTGCAACACGACACCTGTAATACTGTAGTACTACAGTAGGACTCATGGTACTTTAGTACTGCAATACAACAACTGTAATACTGTAGTAGGACTCATGGTACTTTAGTACTGCAATACGACACCTGTAATACTGTAGTACTGCAGTACTGCAGTATTACAGGTTTAGTACTACAGTAGGACTTATGGTACTTTAGTACTGCAATACGACACCTGTATTACTGTAGTACTGCAGTACTTCAGTATTACTGTAGTACTGCACTACTGTATTACTGTAGTACTGCAGTACTACAGTATTACAGGTGTCGTATTGCAGTACTAAAGTACCATAAGTCCTACTGTAGTACTACAGTATTACAGGTGTCGTATTGCAGTACTACAGCCCTACTGCAATACTACAGTATTACAGGTGTCGTATTGCAGCACTGCAGTACGACACCTGTAGTACTGCAGTAGTACTGTAGTACTGCAGTACAACACCTGTAATACTGCAATAGTACTGAAGTACTGCAATACGACACTTGTAATACTGTAGTATTGCAGTAGGGCTGTAGTACTGCAATACGACACTTGTAATACTGTAGTATTGCAGTAGTGCTGTAGTACTGCAATACGACACCTGTAATACTGTAGTATTGCAGTAGGGCTGTAGTACTGCAATACGACACTTGTAATACTGTAGTATTGCAGTAGTGCTGTAGTACTGCAATACGACACCTGTAATACTGTAGTATTGCAGTAGGGCTGTAGTACTGCAATACGACACTTGTAATACTGTAGTATTGCAGTAGTGCTGTAGTACTGCAATACGACACCTGTAATACTGTAGTAATACTGTACAACTTTACAGTATTTACATTTGCATTTACGCTTCCTTTAAAAAACCCCAGCAGATGACATGGCACCCCAAACCATCACCCAACCATGCAAATTTTGCATTTCCTTTGGAAATCGAGGTCCCAGAGTCTGGAGGAAGACAGGAGAGGCACAGGATCCACGTTGCCTGAAGTCTAGTGTAAAGTTTCCACCATCAGTGATGGTTTGGGGTGCCATGTCATCTGCTGGTGTCGGTCCACTCTGTTTCCTGAGATCCAGGGTCAACGCAGCCGTCTACCAGCAAGTTTTAGAGCACTTCATGCTTCCTGCTGCTGACCTGCTCTATGGAGATGGAGATTTCAAGTTCCAACAGGACTTGGCGCCTGCACACAGCGCAAAATCTACCCGTGCCTGGTTTACGGACCATGGTATTTCTGTTCTAAATTGGCCCGCCAACTCCCCTGACCTTAGCCCCATAGAAAATCTGTGGGGTATTGTGAAAAGGAAGATGCAGAATGCCAGACCCAAAAACGCAGAAGAGTTGAAGGCCACTATCAGAGCAACCTGGGCTCTCATAACACCTGAGCAGTGCCAGAAACTCATCGACTCCATGCCACGCCGCATTAACGCAGTAATTGAGGCAAAAGGAGCTCCAACCAAGTATTGAGTATTGTACATGCTCATATTTTTCATTTTCATACTTTTCAGTTGGCCAACATTTCTAAAAATCCCTTTTTTGTATTAGCCTTAAGTAATATTCTAATTTTGTGACACACGGAATTTTGGATTTTCATTTGTTGCCACTTCAAATCATCAAAATTAAATGAAATAAACATTTGAATGCATCAGTCTGTGTGCAATGAATAAATATAATGTACAAGTTACACCTTTTGAATGCAATTACTGAAATAAATCAAGTTTTTCAAAATATTCTAATTTACTGGCTTTTACCTGTATATGTTTTTAATGCATACGTTCACATTTATGTTTATAATGCATACATTCATATATATGTTTATAATGCATACATTCATATATATGTTTATAATGCATACATTCATATATATATATATATTTATATATATATATATATATATGTTTATAATGCATACATTTATATCTATTTGTGTAATGCATACGTTCATATATGTTTATAATGCATAAATTCATATATATATATTTGTAATGCATACATTCATATATCTATGTTTATAATGCATACATTCATATATCTATGTTTATAATGCATACATTCATATTTATGTTTATGTAACACAGTTGGAACTGGGACGTGTTGTTTGTACCGCCACACTTGGAGAGTCTACCGAGGTATTATTCTGGATATTAAAATCCCACATTATAATTATATTATCTGCATAAGTCACTATGTCAACAACAAATATGGAGAATTCCTTGTAGACAGATTGGTGGTAGATAACAGCCAGGTGAAGCGATAAAGCTGCAACTGACCTCGTACTAAAAACCTTTAAAATACCGTATTTTCCACACCATAAGCCGCCCTGGGTTATAAGCCGCGCCTTCAATGAACGGCATATTTCAAAACTTTGTCCACCTATAAGCCGCCCCGTGTTATAAGCCGCATCTAACTGCGCTAAAGGAATGTCAAAAAAACAGTCAGATAGGTCAGTCAAACTTTAATAATATATTAAAAACCAGCGTGATGTGGGCGCGCATGGAGTCGTATATCAACATGGACGGAGCTGCGTGAAAAAAGCCACCCGGCCTCTTCGCGTAAACTTAAACTTACCTTAACCACTCGCTCATCTTTTCTTCATCCATCCATCCCTTCGAGTTAGCTTTTATGATGACGCCGGCTGGAAAGGTCTCTTTTGGCAAGGTCTTCCTTTTGAATATCACCATGGGTGGAAGTTTCTGGCCATTAGCATGGCAAGCTAGAACCACAGTGAAGGATGACTTCTCATTCCCTGTGGTGCGAATATTCACCGTACGTGCTCCCGTTGTATCCACAGTGCGGTTCACAGGAATATCAAAAGTCAGTGGAACCTCGTCCATGTTGATAATGTTCTCTGGCCGGATCTTTTTTTCAGCTATCTTGTTTTTACAATATGCACGGAAAGTAGCCAGCTTTTCTTGAAAGTCTTTAGGCAGTTGCTGTGAAATAGTAGTCTGTGTGCGGATGGAGAGATTGCGTCTTTTCATGAACCGGAAACCTGTCGCTTAGTAGGAGCCATTTTGTGGTCTTTACAGATGTAAACACACAAAGAAAATGAAACGTAATATCCGCGCGCTTCTTCTTCTTCTTCTTCTACGCGGGCGGGTGGTTGCTTACAGTAGAAGAAGAAGCGCTTCCTGTTCTATGGGGGCGGGTGCTTACCTTGGCGGTTGCTTGCGTAGAAGAAGAAGCACTTCCTCTTCTACGGGGAAAAAAGATGGCGGCTGTTTACCGTAGTTGCGAGACCGAAACTTTATGAAAATGAATCTTAATATTAATCCATATATAAAGCGCACCGGGTTATAAGCCGCACTGTCAGCTTTTGAGTAAATTTGTAGTTTTTAGGTGCGGCTAATAGTGCGGAAAATACGGTATTTATATTTATTACTCTGAGCTAAAGTTAAGGTTTTCATCAGAGATTAGTGCAACCCCTCTGCCTCTTTTAAGGGGACGAGCTACATGTTAACTCGGATAGATGCCTCGTTAAGCGGAAAACATTCAACTGATTGAAGCCGTTCCTCACTGAAACTGATTGTTGTCGCTAATGCGCTCGCTAACTAAAAACACTTTGAGAAACTTTGATCTGATGTTTCAAAAGCCCACGTTACAGTTAGCGGGCTGACATTTGTATTCATGCTAGCCATAGTGGTAATGTTAATGAGTGTCTTTTTTACGTCGCCTGTGTCTGTGTGTGTGTGTGTGTGTGTGTGTGTGTGTGTGTGTGTGTGTGTGTGTGTGTGTGTGTGTGTGTGTGTGTGTGTGTGTGTGTGTGTGTGTGTGTGTGTGTGTGTGTGTGTGTGTTGTACATACATGCATGCGTAAGTGTTTGAACATATTCAAGTGTGGTCCCTCATAAAAGGAGAGAAGAGCGAGACGCTGAGAAAGATGATCCTCAAAGAGGTCAAAGGTCAGGGAAGCGTGACCGCTGCCTGTTGGGGTTGGGTTGACCTTTGACCCCTGAAAGCAAGACAGGCTGCTATTGACCTTCAATCACGTTGAAATGCTTCTATCAAATGAATAAGTGCATACAAGTACACTTACATATGTATGATATGAATAAGTGCATACAAGTACACTTACATATGTATGATATGAATAAGTGCATACAAGTACACTTACATATGTATGATATGAATAAGTGCATACAAGTACACTTACATATGTATGATATGAATATGTACATACAAGTACACTTATATATGTATGATATAAATAAGTGCATACAAGTACACTTACATATGTATGATATGAATAAGTGCATACAAGTACACTTACATATGTATGCTATGAATAAGTGCATACAAGTACACTTACATATGTATGATATGAATAGGTGCATACAAGTACACTTACATATGTATGATATGAATAAGTGCATACAAGTACACTTACATATGTATGATATGAATAAGTGCATACAAGTACACTTACATATGTATGATATGAATAAGTGCATACAAGTACACTTGCATATGTATGATATGAATAAGTGCATACAAGTACACTTACATATGTATGATATGAATAAGTGCATACAAGTACACTTACATATGTATGACAAAAGCTTATGCTAGAATTTTATTTGTTGATTTCAGCTCAGCTTTTAATACAGTGCAAATTCACATACTCTTAGAGAAGCTCAAAGACCTGGGTGTAAACTCCACCTTGATCAAATGGTTCCACTCTTTTTTTAACAAACAGAACACAGCAAGTGAAGGTCAACAGAACACTGTCAGACACCAAACACTGCAACACAGGCGTCCCACAGGGTTGCGTTGTATCACCAACACTATTTACATTGTACACCAATGATTGTAGGACTGTGCACCCTAACAATTATATGGTGAAATTTGCGGACGATACCGTGCTCCTAAGCCTTCTACACAAGGATACGGACCCCTCTGTGTACCAAGACGAGATAGACCTATTTATTAGGTGGTGTGACACTAACCATCTTATTTTAAATGTGACCAAGACACAGGAAATGGTTTTGGATCCGAGGAAAGTGACTGACCATGAGCCAGTGGTCATCAAAAATCAGGAAATCACCCAGGTATCCTCATATAAATATTTAGGGGTTCATATTGATAATCTTCTCTGCTGGAAGACACATATTGACAAACTGTGCAATAGACTGCAACAGAGGCTATATTTTTTGCGAAGATTAAGATTGTACGGCGTAAGCAGCCACATCATGATGATTTTCTACTGTGCCATTGTAGAGAGCATCATTAGATACGGGATCACCTCATGGTTTGGCAACCTAACCGTTAAGCTAAAAAGCAAACTGGCCGGCATGCATAAAACGGCAATGAAAATCGTAGGGAGGAAAGAATATGAGCCTATACAGAGCATCTATGAGCAGGCAGTTAGGAAAAAAGCTAAGAAAATTATTTCCAACTCACAACACCCACTCTTTCCTGAATATGGAACCCTGCCATCAGGGAGAAGACTCCGGGTCCCACTATGCAAATCTAACCGCCTTAAATTATCATTTGTCCCAGCCTCCATTAAGCTGACCAACAATGTGCAATAGAATTTTAATACATAGGTTAGCACTTTTTTAGCACATAGCACTTTAGCACATAGCACTTTAGAACTAAGCACTTTAGCACACAGCACTTTATCCATGAGCTCTAGTGCAATGCACATTGGTACTTTATCTTTATCTCCATACTGTAGATTTTATGCCTACATCAAAGTGCCACCTATGTCTATCAAGCTCCATGTTCTGATGTTTAAATGTTAGTTGTATGGTTGTGGTTGTGTCTGTGCTTGTGTTTTTGTTCTGTTGTTTTTGGGTATGTTAAGAAA
The DNA here is from genome assembly GCF_033978685.3 of Nerophis lumbriciformis. Lineage (NCBI taxonomy): Eukaryota > Metazoa > Chordata > Actinopteri > Syngnathiformes > Syngnathidae > Nerophis > Nerophis lumbriciformis. Next base: position 6,363,066 of record NC_084563.2, on the reverse strand, counting down.
GCAATGATGCACTGTGCCCAAGACAAATTTCCCCGCGGGGACAATAAAGTTGAACCTTGACCTTGATGATATGAATAAGTGCATACAAGTACACTTACATATGTATGATATGAATAAGTGCATACAAGTACACTTACTTGTCTTTATTTCCAATTCTAATCAATATCACTAATAAAGCAAATTATGTTATAGGTCTTTGTATTATATATATATATATATATATATATATATATATATATATATATATATATATATATATATATATATATATATATATATATATTTAAGATGTTACTTTGTTATAAGTCTTTGTGTTATATCTAAGATTGTACTTTGTTATAGATATTTGTGTTATATATATCTAAGATGTTACTTTGTTATAGATAATTGTATTATACATATACACATATCTATATATATATATATATATACATATATATATCTAAGATGATACTTTGTTATATATATTTGTGTTATATATATCTATAGAGGTCGGGTGCAATGTGAGCTGGGCGGTAGCCGAAGGCAGGGCACTTGGCGGTCCGATCCTCGGCTACAGAAGCTAGCTCTTGGGACGTGGAACGTCACCTCGCTGGGGGGGAAGGAGCCTGAGCTAGTGCGCGAGGTAGAGAAGTTCCGGTTGGATATAGTCGGACTCACCTCGACGCACAGCAAGGGCTCTGGAACCAGTTCTCTCGAGAGGGGATGGACTCTCTTCCACTCTGGCGTTGCCAGCAGTGAGAGGCGACGGGCTGGGGTGGCAATTCTTGTTGCCCCCCGGCTCAGAGCCTGCATGTTGGAGTTCAACCCGGTGGACGAGAGGGTAGCTTCCCTCCGCCTTCGGGTGGGGGGACGGGTCCTGACTGTTGTTTGCGCTTACGCGCCAAACAGCAGCTCAGAGTACCCACCCTTTTTGGATTCACTCGAGGGAGTACTTGAGAGTGCTCCCCCGGGTGATTCCCTCGTTCTACTGGGGGACTTCAACGCTCATATTGGCAACGACAGTGAAACCTGGAGAGGCGTGATTGGGAAGAATGGCCGCCCGGATCTGAACCCAAGTGGTGTTTTGTTATTGGACTTTTGTGCCCGTCACGGATTGTCCATAACGAACACCATGTTCAAGCATAAGGGTGTCCATATGTGCACTTGGCACCAGGACACCCTAGGCCGCAGTTCTATGATCGACTTTGTAGTTGTGTCATCGGATTTGCGGCCTCATGTTTTGGACACTCGGGTGAAGAGAGGGGCGGAGCTTTCTACCGATCACCACCTGGTGGTGAGTTGGCTGCGATGGTGGGGGAGGATGCCGGACAGACCTGGCAGGCCCAAACGCATTGTGAGGGTTTGCTGGGAACGTCTGGCAGAGTCTCCTGTCAGAGAGAGTTTCAATTCCCACCTCCGGAAGAACTTTGAACATGTCACGAGGGAGGTGCTGGACATTGAGTCCGAGTGGACCATGTTCCGCACCTCTATTGTCGAGGCGGCTGATTGGAGCTGTGGCCGCAAGGTAGTTGGTGCCTGTCGTGGCGGTAATCCTAGAACCCGTTGGTGGACACCGGCGGTGAGGGATGCCGTCAAGCTGAAGAAGGAGTCCTATCGGGTTCTTTTGGCTCATGGGACTCCTGAGGCAGCGGACAGGTACCGACAGGCCAAGCGGTGTGCGGCTTCAGCGGTCGCGGAGGCAAAAACTCGGACATGGGAGGAGTTCGGGGAAGCCATGGAAAACGACTTCCGGACGGCTTCGAAGCGATTCTGGACCACCATCCACCGCCTCAGGAAGGGGAAGCAGTGCACTACCAACACCGTGTATGGTGCGGATGGTGTTCTGCTGACCTCGACTGCGGAAGTTGTGGATCGGTGGAGGGAATACTTCGAAGACCTCCTCAATCCCACCAACACGTCTTCCTATGAGGAAGCAGTGCCTGAGGAATCTGTGGTGGGCTCTCCTATTTCTGGGGCTGAGGTTGCTGAGGTAGTTAAAAAGCTCCTCGGTGGCAAGGCCCCGGGGGTGGATGAGATCCGCCCGGAGTTCCTTAAGGCTCTGGATGCTGTAGGGCTGTCTTGGTTGACAAGACTCTGCAGCATCGCGTGGACATCGGGGGCAGTACCTCTGGATTGGCAGACCGGGGTGGTGGTTCCTCTCTTTAAAAAGGGGAACCGGAGGGTGTGTTCTAACTATCGTGGGATCACACTCCTCAGCCTTCCCGGTAAGGTCTATTCAGGTGTACTGGAGAGGAGGCTACGCCGGATAGTCGAACCTCGGATTCAGGAGGAACAGTGTGGTTTTCGTCCTGGTCGTGGAACTGTGGACCAGCTCTATACTCTCGGCAGGGTCCTTGAGGGTGCATGGGAGTTTGCCCAACCAGTCTACATGTGCTTTGTGGACTTGGAGAAGGCATTCGACCGTGTCCCTCGGGAAGTCCTGTGGGGAGTGCTCAGAGAGTATGGGGTTTCGGACTGTCTGATTGTGGCGGTCCGCTCCCTGTATGATCAGTGTCAGAGCTTGGTTCGCATTGCCGGCAGTAAGTCGGACACGTTTCCGGTGAGGGTTGGACTCCGCCAAGGCTGCCCTTTGTCACCGATTCTGTTCATAACTTTTATGGACAGAATTTCTAGGCGCAGTCAAGGCGTTGAGGGGATCCGGTTTGGTGGCTGCAGGATTAGGTCTCTGCTTTTTGCAGATGATTTGGTCCTGATGGCTTCATCTGGCCAGGATCTTCAGCTCTCACTGGATCGGTTCGCAGCTGAGTGTGAAGCGACTGGGATGAGAATCAGCACCTCCAAGTCCGAGTCCATGGTTCTCGCCCGGAAAAGGGTGGAGTGCCATCTCCGGGTTGGGGAGGAGATCTTGCCCCAAGTGGAGGAGTTCAAGTACCTCGGAGTCTTGTTCACGAGTGAGGGAAGAGTGGATCGTGAGATCGACAGGCGGATCGGTGCGGCGTCTTCAGTAATGCGGACGCTGTATCGATCCGTTGTGGTGAAGAAGGAGCTGAGCCGGAAGGCAAAGCTCTCAATTTACCGGTCGATCTACGTTCCCATCCTCACCTATGGTCATGAGCTTTGGGTTATGACCGAAAGGACAAGATCACGGGTACAAGCGGCCGAAATGAGTTTCCTCCGCCGGGTGGCGGGGCTCTCCCTTAGAGATAGGGTGAGAAGCTCTGTCATCCGGGGGGAGCTCAAAGTAAAGCCGCTGCTCCTCCGCATCGAGAGGAGCCAGATGAGGTGGTTCGGGCATCTGGTCAGGATGCCACCCGAGCGCCTCCCTAAGGAGGTGTTTAGGGCATGTCCGACCGGTAGGAGGCCACGAGGAAGACCCAGGACACGTTGGGAAGACTATGTCTCCCGGCTGGCCTGGGAACGCCTCGGGATCCCCCGGGAGGAGCTGGACGAAGTGGCTGGGGAGAGGGAAGTCTGGGCTTCCCTGCTTAAGCTGCTGCCCCCGCGACCCGACCTCGGATAAGCGGAAGAAGATGGATGGATGGATGGAAGTACACTTACTTGTCTTTATTTCCAATTCTAATCAATATCACTAATAAAGCAAATTATGTTATAGGTCTTTGTATTATATATATATATATATATATATATATATATATATATATATATATATATATATATATATATATATATATATATATATATATATAAGATGTTACTTTGTTATAAGTCTTTGTGTTATATCTAAGATTGTACTTTGTTATAGATATTTGTGTTATATATATCTAAGATGTTACTTTGTTATAGATAATTGTATTATACATATACACATATCTATATATATATATATATACATATATATATCTAAGATGATACTTTGTTATATATATTTGTGTTATATATATCTAAGATGTTACTTTGTTATAGATATTTGTGTTGTATATATCTAAAATGTTACTTTGTTATAGGTATTTGTGTTATATATATATAATATATATATATATATATATATATATATATATATATATATATATATATATATACATATATATATAAGATATTACTTTGTTATAGATATTTGTGTTATATATATCTAAAGTGTTGCTTTGTTATAGGTATTTGTGTTATATATATATATATATATATATATATATATATATATATATATATATATATATATATATACATATATATATATATGTGTATGTATGTATGTATATATAAGATGTTACTTTGTTATAGATATTTGTGTTATATATATCTAAAGTGTTACTTTGTTATAGGTATTTGTGTTATATATATATATATATATATATATATATATATATATATATATATATATATATATATATATATATATATATATATATATATAAGATGTTACTTTCTCTCCATCTTTAAATGGATATCCTGATCCTGCTGGCTGCAAAACAAGTTTACCTTCGGGTTCTAATAAAGTGACCTAAATCCAGCAAGATGGTATTTTAGTGGTGTGACCAAAGATCAGAAACATGCATGAGTCATGACTTAGTTGGACAACTTTGCTCACAGTTGACATTTTGAGAGCGACTCCTGTATGTTTGACCTTTTTTGTCCATTTGAAACATTCAGTCATTTCTTTTATTCCACATTTACCTTCGCACCTTCAGAGCATTTGTCAACTGTTGAGAGCGATGATGAGAGATTGTCATCACACCTCAACATCTCTAACATGTCAATGCTGCCTCTCTACTAGGTCAGATGAACGTCTGTTCCTAATTGTCATAGTCTAGATGAATAAATGTTAAATAAATATATAAACACATGTTAACTAAGAAGGAAATATTTCCATACACCACATTACACATTACAAACCATGTACTGCATGCAATTGCATATCTTTTCAAATTACATATTATCACACTCAAAATATTATATTATCATGTATTCCAAAACAAATTGTTGTTAAAATAAAGATGAATACTGTACTTAAAGATCTGCTTGACTTATAATTTCAACACAAATTATCAATCAAATTGTAAAATTGATCATAGATTTTACGGTTAAAATAAGTTTTTTTTTACTGTTTTTTTCCATATACAGTAAGACACTGAAACATTAAAAACATTAAGACAACAAGATTTTATGGTTAAAAAAAGCTCTGTTGCTTAAATTTTACAGCTAATGTCACGGTGCATGCGCAACCCCGCATGTCTTCTGCTGCAAGCTCCGCTAGAAGTGCGCCGGGACATGCGTCTGAAAAGCTGCAGGCAATCACTAATCAGCGCACCTGGGACTAATGAAGACAAACAGCATAAAGACCAGCGGACCTGAAGATCCAGTGCCGGAACGTAGTTCACTCTTCATAGTAAGCATCCCGTCTCTGGCTTCATTTGCTCTCTCTGCGCCTTCCCTGTGTCCCGTGTGTCATGTCCTCTGTGTTCCCCGCAGTGTTTCCCCTGTTTCCCATGATCCAGCTGTGTGCCTTCACTTCGCTCTGGACTCTGGACTCTGGACTCTGGACCGCCTCCCTTAATCCTCCACCGCTGCTTGGACACGGACCTCGTTGCTTCTCTCCACCTTGGTCTAGAGGTCAGTGTCGCTGATGGAGGTGACACTGAGTTGTCTCTACTGTGTGATAGGTTCTGTCTCAAGATGGCAGATTGAGTTGCAGATGAACAAAGACATTTTAGGCTCAGCACTGTAGACAGGAACAAGAAGTAGGTTGAAGGTGAGGGACCGTACTGCTGGCTCCGCCTCCTCAGAACAGTCTAATTACTATGGAAATCTAATTAGTTACTATGGAATTCTAATTAGTTACTATGATAATATAATTAGTTACTATGGTAATCTAATTAGTTACTATGGTCATCTAATTAGTTACTATGGTTATGTAAGGAGTTACAATGGTAATGTAATTAGTTACTATGGTCATCTAATTAGTTATTATGGTCTTCTAATTAGTTATTATGGTCATGGAATGAGTTACTATGGTCATCTAATTAGTTACTATGGTCATCTAATTAGTTACTATGGTCATCTAATTAGTTACTATGGTTATGTAATTAGTTACTATGGTCATCTAATTAGTTACTATGGTCATCTAATTAGTTATTATGGTCATGTACTTTCTTACTATGGTCATATAATTAGTTACTATGGTCATCTAATTAGTTACTATGGTAATGTAATTAGTTACTATGGTCATCTAATTAGTTACTATGGTCATCTATTTATTTATTTACTATGGTTATGTAAGGAGTTACTATGGTCATGTAATTAGTTACTATGGTCATGTAATTAGTTACTATCGTCATCTAACTAGTTACTATGGTTATGTAAGGAGTTAATATGGTAATGTAATTAGTTACTATGCTCATCTAATTAGTTAATATGGGCATCTAATTAGTTATTATGGTCATGTAATTAGTTTATATGGTCATGTAATTAGTTACTATGGTAATCTAATTAGTTACTATGGTCATGTAATTAGTTACTATGGTCATCTAATTAGTTATTATGGTCATGCAATTAACTACTATGGTCATCTAATTAATTACTATGGTCATCTATTTAGTTATTATGGTCATGCAATTAGTTACTATGGTCATATAATTAGCTACTATGGTTATGTAAGTAGTTACTATGGTAATGTAATTAGTTACCATGGTTATCTAATTAGTTATTATGGTCATCTAACTACTTATTATGGTCATGTAATTAGTTACTATGGTCATGTAATTAGCTATTATGGTCATGCAATGAGTTACTATGGTCATCTAATTAGTTATCACGGTCATGTAATTAGTTACTATGGTCATCTAATTAGTTACTATGGTTATGTAAGGAGTTACTATGGTAATGTAATTAGTTACTATGGTCATGTAATTAGTTACTATGGTCATATAATTAGTTACTATGGTTATGTAAGGAGTTACTATGGAGTTACTATGGTAATATAATTATATAACAGTAAAATGCTAAATCAACATGACCACCGTGCAGCGCTCGCGGTTTGTTGACGGCACGATGTGCACCCTGAACTCCACTGTAAAAATTGACATTTGTCGTTTGTTCTATTTTTATTTTACGATTAAATCTACCATGTTCACATTGGTTAAGTTTGTAGTTATGCTACCTTTAAGTCGGCTATCACGGTGTCATTTTGATCCTTGCTTTGATCATATTATAATTGCAATATTTGAACGGCGGTGAATGAATGTGTCGCGGCAGTTGCGGATGTCCCGTCTTTAATGAGCGTGCTGCTTGTTTGCAAACACAACAAAACATCACAACATGATAACATTGAATGTGCCAATTTTGTCTTTTGTGGAGTCCTACAAAGTGTTCAACTGTAAGTATTGTGTGACCATCTGTCACATCATATTGTCACGTTTCCTTTATTGTATGCATGTGTTTCCTGCTTGGTGCTTCTAGTTATTTCTACTTCCTGTCTGTCTCCCTGAGCGCTTGTTTCCCCTCACCTGTCACCTGCTTGTAATTGCCAATCAGGCCTCTAGTCAGGTTCAGCTCGCAGTTTGTTGACGATGTGCACCCTGAACTCCATTGTACAAATCTACATTTGTTTGTTCTGTTTTATTGTGTGATTATGGCTAAGTTTGTAGTTATGTTACCTTTCATTCGGCTATCACGGTGTCGTTTTGATCCTTGTTTTGATCATATTATAATTGCAATGGTAAATGAATGTGTTGCGGCAGTTGCGAATGTCACGTCTTGAATGACGTAGTCTAAGTGCCTGGTGTTTTGGAAACGCCACCAATTATTTCCTCAGTTTTCCACTAACTTGAAGTGTTTTTGCCAAGAGGACCATTTGTCATGTGTACATTTTCAGAATATGCTTGTTCTATTTTTGGCCAAAGAAATGGAAGTTATCATCCGGTGGGTCAAATGAGTTTGACAAACTTTATCACTTTGAGATCCTAAAACTTCTACGGAACTTGCAAGGAACATCCTGTGGTGGTGCAGGTGGTCCCGGGGATGAAGTCCGTGCCCATCAGGTCACATGACCGCTGTGTGCCGCCTTCAGCTACCTGAACTGTGACCTTTGACCTGTCAGGACACACTCAGGAGGAAGTGTCTTCAAACCACATGACAGGCAGCTCTCGGGGGGCCTCCAGGGGGGCGGGGGGCTCACTAATACACTGTTCCTTTCTCTGAGCCCCCCTGACCTCCAGGCTGCGACACACAAGGAGTGTGTGTGTGTGTGTGTGTGTGTGTGTGTGTGTGTGTGTGTGTGTGTGTGTGTGTGCTTTTAGTCGTCTTGGTTGTGTCCTCCAACATGAAAGACGTGCAGCAGATCACATGACTTCATATTTCAACTTGCACGTCTTGGGAGTCTTTTTTTTTTTTTTTCAAGTTTGCAAGTAAACGAGTCGATTTAGGAAAAAACAAACCGTATTTTTCCGACTATAAGGCGCACTTAAAATAATTTTTTTCCCCCTCAAAACTCCACAGTGCCTAATGTACGTAATAATTCTGGTTGTGCTTACCGACCTCAAAGCTATTTAATTTGGTACATGGTGAAATAATAAGTGTGACCAGTAGATGGCAGTCACACATAAGAGATACGTGTAGACTGCAATATGATGGCAGTCACACATAAGAGATACGTGTAGACTGCAATATGATGGCAGTCACACACAAGAGATACGTGTAGACTGCAAAATGATGGCAGTCACACACAAGAGATACGTGCAGACTGCAATATGATGGCAGTCACACATAAGAGATACGTGTAGACTGCAATATGATGGCAGTCACACATAAGAGATACGTGTAGACTGCAATATGATGGCAGTCACACATAAGAGATACGTGTGGACTGCAATATGATGGCAGTCACACATAAGAGATACGTGTGGACTGCAATATGATGGCAGTCACACATAAGAGATACATGTAGACTGCAATATGATGGCAGTCACACATAAGAGATACACGTAGACAGCAATATGATGGCAATCGCACATAAGAGATACATGTAGACTGCAATATGATGGCAGTCAGACATAAAAGATACGTGTAGACTGCAATATGATGGCAGTCACACACAACAGATACGTGCAGACTGCAATATGATGGCAGTCACACACAAGAGATACGTGTAGACTGCAATATGATGGCAGTCACACATAAGAGATACGTGTAGACTGCAATATGATGGCAGTCACACATAAGAGATACGTGTAGACTGCAATATGATGGCAGTCACACATAAGAGATACGTGTAGACTGCAATATGATGGCAGTCACACATAAGAGATACGTGCGGACTGCAATATGCTGGCAGTCACACATAAGAGATACGTGTAGACTGCAATGTGATGGCAGTCAGACATAAGAGATACGTGTGGACTGCAATATGATGCCAGTCAGACATAAGAGATACGTGTAGATTGCAATATGATGGCAGTCACACATAAGAGATACGTGCAGACTGCAATATGATGGCAGTCACACATAAGAGACACGTGTAGACTTCAATATGATGGCAGTCACACATAAGAGATACGTGTAGACTGCAATATGATGGCAGTCAGACACAAGAGATACGTGTAGACTGCAATATGATGGCAGTCATACATAAGGGATACGTGTAGACTGCAATATGATGGCAGTCACACATAAGAGATACGTGTAGACTGCAATATGATGGCAGTCACACATAAAAGATACGTGTAGACTGCAATATGATGGCAGTCACACATAAGAGATACGTGTAGACTGCAATATGATGGCAGTCACACATAAGAGATACGTGTAGACTGCAATATGATGGCAGTCACACATAAGAGATACGTGTAGACTGCAATATGATGGCAGTCACACATAAGAGATATGTGTAGACTGCAATATGATGACAGTCACACATAAGAGATACGTGTAGACTGCAATATGATGGCAGTCCCACATAAGAGATACATGTAGACTGCAGTATGATGGCAGTCACACATAAGAGATACGTGTAGACTGCAATATGATGGCAGTCCCACATAAGAGATACATGTAGACTGCAGTATGATGGCAGTCACACATAAGAGATACGTGTAGACTGCAATATGATGGCAGTCACACATAAGAGATACGTGTGGACTGCAATATGATGGCAGTCAGACATAAGAGATATGTGTAGACTGCAATATGATGGCAGTCACACATAAGAGATATGTGTAGACTGCAAAATGATGGCAGTCACACACAAGAGATACGTGTAGACTGCAATATGATGGCAGTCACACACAAGAGATACGTGTAGACTGCAATATGATGGCAGTCACACATAAGAGATACGTGTAGACTGCAATATGATGGCAGTCATACATAAGAGATACGTGTAGACTGCAATATGATGGCAGTCACTCATAAGAGATATGTGTAGACTGCAATATGATGGCAGTCAGACATAAGAGATACATGTAGACTGCAATATGATGGCAGTCAGACATAAGAGATACGTGTAGACTGCAATATGATGGCAGTCACACACAAGAGATACATGTCGACTGCAATATGATGGCAGTCCCACATAAGAGATACGTGTGGACTGCAATATGATGGCAGTCACACATAAGAGATACGTGTAGACTGCAATATGATGGCAGTCACACATAAGAGATACGTGTAGACTGCAATATGATGGCAGTCGCACATAAGAGATACATGTAGACTGCAATTTGATGGCAGTCGCACGTAAGAGATACGTGTAGACTGCAATATGATGGCAGTCGCACGTAAGAGATACGTGTAGACTGCAATATGATGGCAGTCGCACATAAGAGATACGTGTAGACTGCAATATGATGGCAGTCACACATAAGAGATACGTGTAGACTGCAATATGATGGCAGTCACACATAAGAGATACGTGTAGACTGCAATATGATGACAGTCACACACAAGAGATACGTGTAGACTGCAATATGATGGCAGTCAGACATAAGAGATACGTGTAGACTGCAATATGATAGCAGTCACACATAAGAGATACACGTAGACAGCAATATGATGGCAATCGCACATAAGAGATACATGTAGACTGCAATATGATGGCAGTCAGACATAAAAGATACGTGTAGACTGCAATATGATGGCAGTCAGACATAAGAGATACGTGTACACTGCAATATGATGGCAGTCACACACAAGAGATACGTGTAGACTGCAATATGATGGCAGTCACACATAAGAGATACGTGTAGACTGCAATATGATGGCAGTCACACATAAGAGATACACGTAGACTGCAATACGATGGCAGTTACACATAAGAAATATGTGCAGACTGCAATATGATGGCAGTTACACATAAGAGATACGTGTAGACTACAATATGATGGCAGATACATGTAGTACTACAATACTTGATGTACTATGTGACTGTTGGTGTAGGAGACATGTAGTAGTAGTAGTACGGTAAAAGATCTATAGTATTGTAGAAATGTAGTAGTAGTAGTAGAACAATGACCTGTGTGTGTGTGTGTGTGTGTGTGTGTGTGTGTGTGTGTGTGTGTGTGTGTGTGTGTGTGTGTGTGTGTGTGTGTGTGTGTGTGTGTGTGTGTGTGTGTGTGTGTGTGTGTGTGATGTTGACACTGTCAGTCACACAGGTAACAGCAGGTGTTGCACACTTTTATCAGAAGACAAACTGACCTGAGAGCAGCTTGATGGCCTCTTGTTTTTTTTTTGTTAGTGCTGAACCTGTCCTTCTGTGTGTGTGTGTGCGTCTGTGTGTGTGTGTGTGTGTGTGTGTGTGTGTGTGTGTGTGTGTGTGTGCGTGTGTGCGTGTGTGTGTGTGTGTGTGTGTGCGTGTGTGTGTGTGCGTGGTCACGGGGGTCTCATTTCTTACACACGCGCACACACACACACACACACACACACACACACATGATGTGTTTTAGTGCAGAAACAAAACAAAATGAGGTGAAAACAAGAAGAAAACATGAAGAAAAGACATTAAAGACATTCAAAGAGCACATAGCTGCCATTTCTACATACAGCTACAAAAGTGAAACACAATGAAAAAGCAAATATGAGCAATAATATTACATTGTGCCATGCATTAATAAACAACTAAACAACATAAGTAAGATTTGATTAGTCCAATGAACATTAACATATGAGCAGAAACATCTCTGTAAATATGACACCTCAAGAGACATGCACCTGGGGATAGGCTCCTCCCACCTCCAAAGACATGCACCTGGGGATAGGCTCCTCCCACCTCCAAAGACATGCACCTGGGGATAGGCCCCTCCCACCTCCAAAGACATGCACCTGGGGATAGGCCCCTCCCACCTCCAAAGACATGCACCTGGGGATAGGCTCCTCCCACCTCCAAAGACATGCACCTGGGGATAGGCTCCTCCCACCTCCAAAGACATGCACCTGGGGATAGGCTCCTCCCACCTCCAAAGACATGCACCTGGGGATAGGCTCCTCCCACTTTTTTTGTTTGTCCATCTTCCATCCTCCTTTTTGTGCACTTTACAAGAAATACATTGGCGGAAAACTCGCTAGCTTGTGAGCACTAGCTTTCTGAGACTCTTATTTTGTTAGCGCAGGCAGGATGAAGCAGGGCTTTTATTGTGAAGACAGGAACTGTTCAGTCGTTCTTTAGGGTTTTGACGGCAGGCACGGCGTGAGAGTCTGTTGTAATGAAAAGTGTTTCTTGTCTTCCTGTCGGTCATTTTTTCTTAATAATGATGTGGTACCAGCCAGCGTCATCTCACAAGACCCTCGGGTGTTGTCGATGTCAATCAAGTGACCAAAGTCACGTCTTGCAGAAAATTGATGATCCATTCTTTTTAGCTCTATTTTTTTAATGCCTGGCTGGCCATGGACTGACACACCCTCCACCCTCGACTGACACACCCTCCACCCTCGACTGACACACCCTCCACCATGGACTGACACACCCTCCGCCATGGACTGACACACCCTCCACCATGGACTGACACACCCTCCACCATGGACTGACACACATAATAGTGTGAGAGTCCAGTCCATAGTGGATCTAACATAATAGTGAGAGTCCAGTCCATAGTAGATCTAACCAGAGGTGGGACCAAGTCATTGCTTTGCAAGTCACAAGTAAGTCTCAAGTCTTTACCCTCAAGTCTCGAGTCAAGTCCCGAGTCAAGACAGGGCAAGTCCGAGTCAAGTCCAAAGTCAAGACTGGAAAGTCTCAAGTCAAGTCCCAAGTCCTGCATTTTGAGTTTCGAGTCCTTTCAAGTCATTTAACCACAGACTAATATATTTACACAGATTGTGTATGCTTTTAAAACGCTGTATTTATTTATTAAAACAAGTGCATTTGAAATTGCAGGGAAAAAGATAGTGCTGACATTGCACTTCAAAATAGCACTATTAACCAGTCATTTTAAACATGTAACTCATTCCTTTACAGAATAAACACATTTGAAAAAAACAAGTGCAACTGTACTTATTTGCACAAAAGTGTTAACATTGTATTTCCATGGCATATTGCATTGTAACTAGTTCCACAGCAGTTTCTATCCTGTTCTTACCTTATCTCATCTCATACTGTATGTGTGTTTATGTGTGCGTACACATGAAAAACATAACAAATATATGAACATAACAATGAACAGAGTTGTACTTTTTAGATGTCAGGACCCTATGCAATATGTACACATATTCTTAATATAGTATACATTTTAACTGACCTTTATTTGACTATGTTTGTCTTTTTGTAGGTGGCTAAAATACGCGGTGCTGCTGACTGCCGTCTAACGTTACGTTACTGTGTGTGATACATTGACTAACGTAATGTTACTGTGTGTGATACATTGACTAACGTTACGTTACTGTGTGTGATACATTGACTAACGTAACGTTATGTATAGGTACCTCATGAAACCCTGCTTAAAAAAAAATCACTTGACAAAAAGTATGAATAAGGTAGCAAACTGCAGTGGACGCAACAGATTGCCGTGTTTGCAATTACGTTATAACCATAGACATCTTATAAGTAGACGCAGCATTGGTTGCTGTGACGTGAGCAATTTGCCCGCCATCTTGAAGTGCTGATGAGGGGCCGGCGAGCAGCCTAAACTGACAGTTGAAAGGTAGAAAACAAAGATGGTGTTCAGCGTTTTCCTGCTCAAATGAGCGGACTGTTGAAAATAGGAATCGGGGGATTACTTTTCACAAGTAAGATTTAACATTAACGTACTATTGGTTGTATTTTATGAAAATAATATTACCACAGAGTTGAGAAGGATCAAAGATCTTCAATATTTGTATGTGAAAATCACAAAGAAATCTTCTGGGGGAGGATGACGCCCCTACAGGGGTTTGGTTTACAAACTTTCAGCCCCACCTAAAACAAAATTCACCAGCCACTACTGATTATGATGCATTCTCATTTTAGGCAAAGTATAAGACAATACTTTCTTAACAGTATAATTGTAACCAGGAATAAGTCTTCAAGTAACAATATTCAAATACTAACATTGTTGGGTTAAACAGAATTTGGTTTTATTCTGAATCCAGTGAAACAGATTGGTGGTTTTAGCTGATATGAAGACTTTCAGGTGTTTATATATGTTTAAGTATTTGGCAGACGCTTTTATCCAAAGCGACTTACATAAAATAATACATATAAAACAATCACTGCAAACATTATCATTTAAGGGAAGAATGTAATAGAAAATATCAATACAAAGTGTCAAGACAGAATAAACTCTCTGCTGCTGAAGCAACAGAGATACAGTCTATAGGTCCCTAAGATATATAGATATCTAATGTATTCATACATTGTTTATGTAGGATACACGCATATGTATATATAACCTAATCATATTGTTTCTTCAATTTAAAAATAGTTTACCGTTTTTTTCCCCCTTCTCTGGGATTATATTCCCAGTTTTGATCTCGGACGTCTGGTCACTTATAGCGTATAAGAATATTATATTACTGTTAAGCAAACTATGAATAATAAAACACGCCAAAACATGTGTCTGTTATCATAGCTACACGTATGACAAAAAGGGGGTGAAAATCAGTGGTATTCAGTGAGGTAAAATGAATTAAATGCGCTGACAGTTCATTGCTCCTGCCAAATGAATTGCACTGAGTGGAGCGGATCACCACTCCAAGATGGCGGCCCCGCGTCTCGTCTGCGCCAGTAGGCAGTAGCGCTCTATGCTGCGTCTACTTATAAGATGTCTATGGTTATAACGTTAGCAGTGAGTTTGCAGCCTCACTGATTTAACTACACAGCAAATAAAAGTCACGTTACTTAGCCAATAAACGTTATCTTACATTCAAAACTTACCCTTCTTTGTGCAACTTCAAATGTCGAACGAAGTTGGAAGTTGTTGCGTCTCCGTCTGTAATATTCGAACTGCGTGATTTGCATACGGCAATTCGTTTTTTGTTGACCAAGTCGTAGTTTTTATACCCGAACGAAACCAACTTTAACATAATTGTTTCTCACTGGCACGTTGTTGGACAACTCTTCCTCATTGGTTGTACTGCAGTTTGATTGGATGAATGCTGTGTGATGAAAACAACGTAGATCTAATTTGATTGGCTGTTGTACTGACAGCACACCAGCTGACAGGAATAACACGCTGATAGACAGACGAAGAAAATGAAAAATACGGAGCGCTCCCAAATAACTTTTTAAGCTTTGGATTTTGGGGAAAGTGGCAAGTCATGTCAAGTCATGTCAAGTCAAAAGGCTCAAGTCCAAGTGAAGTCACAAGTCATTGATGTTAAAGTCTAAGTCGAGTTGCAAGTCTCTTTACATTTTGTCAAGTCGAGTCTAAAGTCATCAAATTCATGACTCGAGTCTGACTCGATTCCAAGTCATGTGACTCGAGTCCACACCTCTGGATCTAACATAATAGTGTGAGAGTCCAGTCCATAGTGGATCTAACATAATAGTGAGAGTCCAGTCCATAGTAGATCTAACATAATAGTGAGAGTCCAGTCCATAGTAGATCTAACATAATAGTGAGAGTCCAGTCCATAGTGGATCTAACATAATAGTGAGAGTCCAGTCCATAGTGGCTCTAACATAATAGTGAGAGTCCAGTCCATAGTAGATCTAACATAATAGTGAGAGTCCAGTCCATAGTGGCTCTAACATAATAGTGAGAGTCCAGTCCATAGTGGATCTAACATAATATTGTGAGAGTCCAGTCCATAGTGGATCTAACATAATAGTGTGAGAGTCCAGTCCATAGTGGATCTAACATAATAGTGTGAGAGTCCAGTCCATAGTGGATCTAACATAATAGTGTGAGTCCAGTCCATAGTGGATCTAACATAATAGTGAGAATCCAGTCCATAGTAGATCTAGCATAATAGTGAGAGTCCAGTCCATAGTGGATCTAACATAATAGTGAGAGTCCAGTCCATAGTGGATCTAACATAATAGTGTGAGAGTCCAGTCCATAGTGGATCTAACATAATAGTGTGAGAGTCCAGTCCATAGTGGATCTAACATAATAGTGTGAGTCCAGTCCATAGTGGATCTAACATAATAGTGAGAATCCAGTCCATAGTAGATCTAACATAATAGTGAGAGTCCAGTCCATAGTAGATCCAACATAATAGTGAGAGTCCAGTCCATAGTGGATCTAACATAATAGTGTGAGAGTCCAGTCCATAGTGGATCTAACATAATAGTGTGAGTCCAGTCCATAGTGGATCTAACATAATAGTGAGAGTCCAGTCCATAGTGGATCTAACATAATAGTGAGAGTCCAGTCTATAATAGATCTAACATAATAGTGTGAGAGTCCAGTCCATAGTGGATCTAACATAATAGTGTGAGAGTCCAGTCCATAGTGGATCTAACATAATAGTGTGAGAGTCCAGTCCATAGTGGATCTAACATAATAGTGTGAGAGTCCAGTCCATAGTGGATCTAACATAATAGTGAGAGTCCAGTCCATAGTGGCTCTAACATAATAGTGAGAGTCCAGTCCATAGTAGATCTAACATAATAGTGTGAGAGTCCAGTCCATAGTGGATCTAACATAATAGTGAGAGTCCAGTCCTTAGTGGATCTAACATAATAGTGAGAGTCCAGTCCATAGTGGATCTAACATAATATTGTGAGAGTCCAGTCCATAGTGGATCTAACATAATAGTGAGAGTCTAGTCCATAGTGGATCTAACATAATAGTGAGAGAGTCCAGTCCATAGTGGATCTAACATAATAGTGAGAGTCCAGTCCATAGTAGATCTAACATAATAGTGAGAGTCCAGTCCATAGTGGATCTAACATAATAGTGAGAGTCCAGTCTATAATAGATCTAACATAATAGTGTGAGAGTCCAGTCCATACTGGCTCTAACATAATAGTGAGAGTCCAGTCCATAGTAGATCTAACATAATAGTGAGAGTCCAGTCCATAGTGGATCTAACATAAGTCAGGACAAGTTTCGTCATTTCTCACAAAATCGCCAGAAAAAGTAAGGCGTTTTCTGACGGAGAGTTTATTAAGGAGTGCTTATTGGACTCTGTTGCGCTGATATGCCCAGAGACTTTGACTGTTTTTCGCTGACTTTGGATGAGAGCTGCGATGTACGTAACACCGCCCAGCTGCTCATCTTCTTACGTGGGATAACTACAGACTTTCAAATCACGAAGGAGCTGGCAGCCATGCGGTCAATTAAAAGGGACAACCACAGGTAATGACTTTGTTCACAGAGGTAAATGCGTGTTTGGACATGTTTGGACTGAAATGGGACAAGCTGGCGGGTGTGACAATCCAATCCAATCCACTTTATTTATATAGCACATTTAAACAACTAAATGTTTCCAAAGTTCTGCACAACAATATTAAAAACATATATTAAAATATTATCTTCAGCTCCACCAATGACTGAATAAAAACAAAAAATAATTACATATAAAACCAATATAAAAAACAATATAAAATAAATATGATTAAAAACGATTTTTTAACAACAGATGGTTGTCCAAATCTGACGGGGAAAAATGTTAGGATAAAGTGCATACTTGCCAACCCTCCCGGATTTTCCGGGAGACTCCCGAAATTCAGCGCCTCTCCCGAAAACCTCCCGGGACAAATTTTCTCCCGAAAATCTCCCGAAATTCAGGCGGACTCAGGTCCTCCACAATATAAAAGAGCGTACCTGCCCAATCACGTTATAACTATAGAATGATGGAGGGCGAGTTCTTGGTTTCTTATGTGGGTTTATTGTTACGCAGTTTCATTAACGTCCTCCCAGCGTGGCAACAACACACAACAACAGCAGTCACTTTTTTGTATACCGTAAAGCAGTTCGTCTGCCGTAAACAGCAATGTTGTGACACTCTTAAACAGGACAATACTGCCATCTAGTGCATTTGATGAAAGCACTTTTGTGCGTGCCACGCATCAATGCATCATCAGAGAGGGTGTTCAGCATGGTTCGAAAAATAGTGACAGAGAATAGAACAAGGATGGACAATTCAACCCTTAACTCAACAATGAGTAGATGAGTGTTATGTGTGTGTATATGTGTAAATAAATGAACACTGAAATTCAAGTATTTATTGTATATATATATATATATATATATATATATATATATATATATATATATATATATATATATATATATATATCCTGAGATAGGCTCCAGCGCCCCCCGCGACCCCAAAGGGAATAAGCGGTCGAAAATGGATGGATGGATGGATATATATATATATATATATATATATATATATATATATATATATATATATATATATATATATATATATATATATATATATATATAATAAAATATGTATATATATATATATATATATATATATATAAATAATAAAATAAATATATATATATATATATATATATATATATATATATATATATACATGAAATACTTGACTTGGTGAATTCTAGCTGTAAATATACTCCTCCCCTTTTAGCCACGCCCCCAACCATGCATTGTATTATACATCAGGAAGTGTTACAAATAAAACCATCAAAAGCAATCTGCTTTGGTGTAAAGTTAAGTTAGGTTAAATGAAATTATTATTATTATTAATTATTATTATTATTATTATTTATCTTACGGTACATCAAAAATAATATTGAGCAAAATTTAATTGAAATATTGTCGGTGTGGCCCTCCAGCAGTGCTCGGGTTGCTTATGCGGCCCCCGGTAAAAATGAACTGCCCACCCCTGGGCTAGAGTATACAAATGAGTTTTAAGATGGGACTTAAATGCTTCTACTGAGGTAGCATCTCTAACTGTTACCGGGTTGTGATGGGTTATTCCTAAGTCACATGACTGAACACAACCCCGTGTGGGGCTCCAGCGGTAAGTCAGGAATATAAGATAACTGGGAATGTTCCAGAAGGATTCAAACATTTTATCGCACACACATTGAAACGTTTCCTGCTGGTTGGCGGGTGCAGCGGAGGGCAGTTAGCGCCTTGAAAGGAGAAAGAAAACGTAGCGTAGCGTAGTGAAAAAGCCATTAAAAGAATATTTTGGTTTCCCCCCCCCGAGCCCCCCCTTCCTGGCCACACAAACAAATGCAAATGGATGTGAGAACTTTAGAGAAGGACCCCCGTTTGAGAGGGGGGCTGAATGGCCTCTAAAGGAGCCTCTAATTAATCTAAGTACGGCACCAATAGGCCCACTTGGAATTTTGTTCTCCCCTTTATGTGAATGGGAGGGGGCGGGGGGGCCCTAAAGAAAGAGAAAGAAAAGAGAGAAGGGATCAGGCCTCCACCTTTTCTATCCAGAGACCCGCCTCATTCAGAGCCTCCATGTTTAACAGCCCCCCGCACACACACCTTGCACATCTTTTATTGCCCCCAGCCCAGCACAGGGGTCAGCACCGGACCCTGGTCGGGGCCCCGGTACGGTCCCGGTCCCTGGGCTCATTGTGGGTCAGGTGCGGCCTGCCAGCACGGGACAATGGCGGCAGAAGGCGGCGTGAGGGTGAATCAGTAATGGAGCTAAAGGGCATGCGCCTGTGGGGAGTTGGCCTCCTTCTAAAGGAGCTTTAAGAGCCCCCCCCTCAATGGCCTCCTTCACAATCACTTGAAAGGAGGAGCTCAGGGTGTCCCCAAACAAAGTCCAAAGCACTCGGCCTTTCAGCGCCTCTAATAAGCTTTTAACTATTTTACATGATGGCGCTCGCCCCCCCTCGCCGCCATTGTGCCCCCCCCAGCTGATTTATACTTTTCTTCACGCTGCATTTCAACCTTTTCAACTTCCTCTCAGCGCTTCGTCATCGCCTCAAACAAGCCAGTCATTATTCAGTCTGGACCGGGACCAGGCCCCCGGGGCCCTAGACCAGCAACCTGGGACTGTATCCACACCTAAGTTGTGTTGTTGTCATGAAAGTTGTGTTGTTGTCATGAAAGTATATCTGAGTGTCCAGGAGCCGTTATTGCTGCTTCAGTCTTCTATGGGGGGTCAGAGGTCATTGACATGGAGGGTCGGGGGTCCGTCACAGCCAGGAGTCTCCTCGCCCTCTGGATGACTTTGGTTCTGCGCCTTGAGAATTTCATGCTAATTGTTGAGGACAAGTCACCCCCAACCCCTCACCACTTAGTCCTTCCTTCCTCTACGCACTCCACTTTGCAGCTACCACAAAACTTACCCTTACCCTCCTTACCCTACCTACCCTCCTTACCCTCCTTACCCTACCTACCCTCCTTACCCTCTTTACCCTACTTAGCCTCCTTACCCTTCTTACTCTCCTTAGCCTACTAACCCTACTAACCCTCCTTACCCTCCTTGCCCTCTTTACCCTACTTAGCCTCCTTACCCTCCTTAGCTTACTAACTCTACTAACCCTCCTTACCCTACTTACCCTCCTTACCCTCTTTACCCTACTTAGCCTCCTTACCCCCCTTACCCTCCTTACCCTACCTACCCTCCTTACCCTCTTTACCCTACTTAGCCTCCTTACCCTACTTACTCTCCTTAGCTTACTAACCCTACTAACCCTCCTTACCCTCCTTACCCTACATACACTACATACCCTTCTTACCCTCCTTACCCTCTTTACCCTACTTAGCCTCCTTACCTTTCTTACCCTCCTTAGCCTACTAACCCTCCTTACCGTACTTACCCTCCTTACCCTACTTACCCTCCTTACCCTCTTTACCCTACTTAGCCTCCTTACCCTACTTACCCTCCTTAGCCTACTAACCCTACTAACCCTCCTTACCCTCCTTATCGTACTTACCCTCCTTACCCTACTTACCCTCCTTACCCTCCTTACCCTCTTTACCCTACTTAGCCTCCTTACCCTACTTACCCTCCTTAGCTTACTAACTCTACTAACCCTCCTTACCCTCCTTACCCTACATACCCTACATACCCTCCTAACCCTCCTTACCCTCTTTACCCTACTTAGCCTCCTTATCCTACTTACTCTCCTTAGCCTACTAACCCTACTTACCCTCCTTACCCTCTTCACCCAGTTAGCCTCCTTACCCTACTTACCCTCCTTAGCTTACTAACTCTACTAACCCTCCTTACCCTCCTTACCCTCCTTACGCTACATACCCTCCTTACCCTCTTTACCCTACTTAGCGTCCTTACCTAACTTACCCTCCTTAGCCTACTAACCCTACTAACCCTCTTTACCCTACTTACCCTACTTACCCTACTAACCCTACTTACCCTACTTACCCTACTTACTCTCCTTACCCTACTTACCCTACATACCTTCCTTACCCTACTTACCCTACTAACCATACTTAGCCTACATACCCTCCTTACCCTACTTACCCTACTAACCCTCCTTACCCTCCTTACCTTACATACCATCCTTAACCTACTTACCCTACACACCCTCCTTACCCTACTAACCCTACTTAGCCTACTTACCCTCCTTACCCTACTAACCCTCCTTGCCCTACTAACCCTCCTTACCCTACGTATCCTCCTTACCCTCCTTACCCTACTAACCCTACTTAGCCTACTTACCCTCCTTACCCTACTAACCCTCCTTACCCTCCTTACCCTACTTACCCTACGTACCCTTCTTACCTCCTTACCCTCCTTAACTTACTTACCTCCTTATCCTCCTTACCTTACTTACCCTACTTACCCTTGGGGCGGTATAGCTTGGTTGGTAGAGTGGCCGTGCCAGGAACTTGAGGGGTTCCAGGTTCGATCACGGCTTCCGCCATCCTAGTCACTGCCGTTGTGTCCTTGGGCAAGACACTTTACCCACCTGCTCCCAGTGCCACCCACACTGCTTTGAATGTAACTTAGATTTTGGGTTTCACTATGTAAAGCGCTTTGAGTCACTAGAGAAAAAGCGCTATATAAATATAATTCACTTCACTTCACGCTTTGCGTGAACTCAAACACGTGCAAACTTGATAGCACACACAGCTGATCTACTAAACTTGTGAGCAGAGGATTGCCTCTCTTTAGTCATGAAAATGCAAAATATATGCTGATCATGAAAAAGCCCACAATACTGGGTTGAAAAGATGCTAATATAATTATATTGCACATTAAGTGGGATTCAGATTCAGAAGTACTTTATCAATCCCTGAGGGGAAATTAGATTAGATTTTCAGCACAATCCCATTCAAGATCAGACAAACATTACAGGGAGACAGAACAGGATCAAACATTACAGGGAGACTTAACAGGATCAAACATTACAGGGAGACAGAACAGGATCAAACATTACAGGGAGACAGAACAGGATCAAACATTACAGGGAGACAGAACAGGATCAACCATTACAGGGAGACATAACAGGATTAAACATTACAGGGAGACATAACAGGATCAAACATTACAGGGAGACAGAACAGGATCAAACATTACAGGGAGACAGAACAGGATCAAACATTACAGGGAGACAGAACAGGATAAAACATTACAAAGAGACAGAACAGGATCAAACATTACAGGGAGACATAACAGGATCAAACATTACAGGGGAACAGAACAGGATCAAACATTACAGGGAGACAGAACAGGATCATACATTACAGGGAGACAGAACAGGATCAAACATTACAGGGAGACGGAACAGGATCAAACATTACAGGGAGACAGAACAGGATCAAACATTACAGGGAGACAGAACAGGATCAAACATTACAGGGAGACAGAACAGGATCAAAAATTACAGGGAGACAGAACAGGATCAAGACCACACCAGTTTTCCACTAACTTGAAGTGTTTTGCCAAGAGGATCATTTGTCATGTGTACATTTTCAGAATATGCTTGTTCTATTTTTGGCCAAAGAAAACAATTTTGAAGTTGTCTTTATTTTTAAGTTATCATGCCATGGTTTTACCAGTCCGGCCCGCGTGTTCCTCCCTGCGGCCCCTGGGATGAAATGAGTTTAGTATCTGTCAAAGTCTTATCGTCTTCACTTAAACCAATTAAGTGAAGTGAAGTGAATTACATTTATATAGCGCTTTTTCTCAAGTGACTCAAAGCGCTTTACATAGTGAAACCCAATATCTAAGTTACATTTAAAGCAGTGTGGGTGGCACTGGGAGCAGGTGGGTAAAGTGTCTTGCCCAAGGACACAACGGCAGTGACTAGGATGGCGGAAGCGGGAATCGAACCTGGAACCCTCAAGTTGCTGGCACGGCCGCTCTACCAACCGAGCTATACCGCCCCAATTATGACTCAGATCTGGATTTATTCAAGTTTAAAATATTGTTGTGGTCCATCAGATCAAAGCTTGGCGCCACGCCACGCCCACATCCTTCTGCCGAGGCACATTTCTTTCCCAACTTGTCAAGTAGCTTTCATTTGAACCACTTTGTCCGAGTCTCTTGGAGGAGTTCTTTAAAGTACCAGATGGCTCTGCTCGGGCCCTAATAATAAACACTGTAGTAATTAAAGATGAATAAATAATTAGACTTAAACTTAGAAAATTGTTCCACACAGTAGCTCGGTTACAAAGGATGGAAAGTGTAAGGATGGAAAGGATAATGCAGGTGTCAAGTAGACTAAAAATGTACCACAGTACATACTTGCCAACCCTCCCGAATTTTCCGGGAGACTCCCGAAATTCAGCGCCTCTCCCGAAAACCTCCCGGGACAAATATTCTCCCGAAAATCTCCCGATTTTCAGCCGGAGGTGGAAGCCACGCCCCCTCCAGCTCCATGCGGACCTGAGTGAGGACAGCCTTTTTTCATGACGGGACAAGAACTAAATCATCCAGACTAGAGATAAATTGTATTATTATGTTTATTTTACCTAAAAATAAATATATTTATTAATTTAAAAAAAAAAAAAACTAAATACATTTTTACTATATTTTGCTAAAAACATCAAAATTAATTGTATTTTTATTTGTATTTTTTCCTGACTCCTTATTACATCCAGCCATAGAATTATACATTAAAATAAACATATTTGAAATAATTGATTTTAAATTATCATAATAATTCATTTAAAATGACCATATTTAATTATTAAAATAATTGCTTGTTTATCAACAACTTTAGCATTTTATTCATTACATTTTGAAACTCTCAGAAGCCAAGTTATGATATATTCCTTAATATTTATTTATGCAAGTTTGAAGTATCAATTATCTAAACACAGTTTGTTTGCATATTTTCAGGATATATATATATATATATATATATATATATATATATATATATATATATATATATATATATATATATATATATATATATATATATATATATATGTATGAAATACTTGACTTGGTGAATTCTAGCTGTCAATATACTCCTCCCCTCTTAACCACGCCCCCAACCACGCCCCGCCCCACCCCCGACCACGCCCCCACCCCGCACCTCCCGAAATCGGAGGTCTCAAGGTTGGCAAGTATGCCATAGTAGCAATATAAAATATAACATATATGTAAAATGTACATATATATACAGTATATGATATATACTGATATACTATATTTTTTTATATAATATATACAATATATATACAGTATATGTAACAGAATAGAGAGTAGATCCAGCAGAAAATAGACATAATAAAGAAAGAGAGGTAGCTAACATGTCAGGTGTCAGGTAATAGACAGATATCATCTATTGCTGTAGTTTGGCGGGCTTTCCGGATCAGTTTGTCAATGCGGTTGAAGTCCCTTCTGCTGGTGCTGCTCCCCCAACAAAGCACTGCAAAGTACAGGGCACTGGCCACTACACACTGATACAAGATCTCCAACACAGGACCGAGGAAAAAGAGTCTGCTCATGTCCTTCTTGTATGCAGCTTTGCTGTTGTCCTTCCAGTCCAGTCTGCTGTTCAAGTGGACTCCCACCTCCCGGCCCTGGATCTTGTTAGGCTCCACCGGTAGTTATTCTCTTCTTGAAGTCCACGACCAGCTCCTTGGTCTTGTCCACATTAATCTTAAAGATTCATTAAAGATTCATAATCGAATCGGAGGCCGAATCGTGAGGTGTCGGAAGATTGACATAAACATGCATGCCAAAGTCCTCTGCTGGAGTGTACAGTAGAGTACAGTAGTGTACAGTAGAGTATATTTTGGGCCCGAGCAGAAAAAATCTGCAATGGCCATATTGAAATTGCTGTGGTTTTTTTCCCATACGTTTGGACACCTTTTTGAGGCCTTTAACACGCTTAAAAAGTCCCCACATTCTGCAGGCACGTCACATGTGGCAAAATGTTCTATTTTCAGATGTTTTGTTTTGGGGGTCCTGAAAACAAAATGTCAAAACTGTCTGTAGAGTGCCACCTTGTAAAATATTACAGTTGGTACAAAATGCGGCTGCTAGACTTTTGACAAGAACAAGAAAGTTTGATCATATTACGCCTATACTGTATATACCTTTATATACATATATACTAGAGATGCGCGGATAGGCAATTATTTAATCCGCAACCGCATCAGAAAGTCGTCAACCATCCGCCATCCACTCGATGTAACATTTGATCAGAACCGCACCCGCCCGTTGTTATATATCTAATATAGACGATGCAAGGCATTAGTGAGGTTATAAAGCTTTTGCCTGTTAAAGAAAGGAGACTGATCCAATGCAGCACAGACATTCGCGTGCCACGCTGTCACGACCCAGACGCACACCAGTGCGCAATCATATGGGAGCCGCGCTGAGCGCACCTCCAAGCGCATCTCGCTGCCGGCGACGGCCGCGTATGAGCCCGACGCTCCAGCGCCATCCATTTTCAGGGCTAGTTGATTCGGCAGGTGGGTTGTTACACACTCCTTAGCGGGTTCCGACTTCCATGGCCACTGTCCAGCTGCTGTCTATATCAACCAGGGTGAGCCCCACCCCTTTCGTGAGCGCACTGCGCGCGGAGTGACCCCTGTTACGAGCCCCCGGCCACGGGGGTGGCGGGCAGGTAAGCTGCTTACCTGCTGCGCGTGACGCCGGCCGCGGCGAAGGCGGACGAGGCGGGGTGTCGGTGCGGTGGGCGCGGTGGTGACCCTGGACGTGCGTCGGGCCCTTCTCGCGGATCGCCTCAGCTACGGCTCCCGGTGGGGCCCTCTCGGGGGAAGGGGCCTCGGTCCCGGACCCCAGCGAGGCGTCCCTTCTCCGCTCCGTAAAAGTGTCCATCTCTTTTCTTTTTTTTTCTTCTGTTGTGGCATATGCAGCAGGTGCCTGCTCGTTTTTCGTATGTGGGTAACAACATTTAACTATGTATATATATTTCCCAATTGGTTTAACTGCCACCCGCCTGAATCTATTTAAAATCAAATTTTTTTTTATTTCAAGCACCCGACCCGACCCGACCCGACCCGCGGATAAAATCTAATTTTTTTTTATTTCATCCGCCTGATCCGCGGATAATCCGCGGACTCCGCGGTTGTGCCCGCAAACCGCGCATCTCTAATATATACCTATATATATACCAACACCAGGGGTCGGCAACCCGCGGCTCCGGAGCCGCATGCCGCTCTTTGATCACTCTGATGCGGCTCAGCAGCTTACTTGCTGAACCCCCCAATTTCCCCGTGAGACTTCCGGATTTCAGTGCCTCTCGCAGAAAACTCCCAGGACAAATAATCACCAATTTTCACCATTACAGCTATAATAAGGGCGTGCCATGATGGTACAACATTTGGCGCCCTCTACACCTGTATTAACAACGTGGCATCCCAACACTTGTTATACAATATACATTTTCTGATTGCACACGTACGTGACAGCAAGGCATACTTGGTCAACAGCCACACAAGTTACACTGACGATGACCATATAAAACAACTTTAACACTCTTACTAATAATGCGCCACACTTTGAACCAAAACCAAACAAGAATGACAAACACATTTCGGGAGAACATCTGCACCTTAACACAACATAAACACAACAGAACAAACACCCAGAATCCCATGCAGCCCTGACTCTTCCGGGCTACATTATACACCCCCGCTACCAGGGCCGGCCCGTGGCATAGGCCGTATAGGCAAATGCTAAGGGCGCCGTCCATCAGGGGGCGCCACGCAAGTGCCACAAATGTTGGAGAGAAAAAAAAAAAAAAAGAGAAAAAAAGGTGGTACTATTATTTCTAAATACAAAAAATAATCCCACGTTAATTAAAATGCAAAGTAAAGCCTATTTAATAGAAATATTGTTTGTTACATTTGTATTAGATATTTTAAGCAGGTGTTTTTTGTTTACATTGTTATTGCCTTCTGGTTAGCTAATGTTTGCCCTGCAGGTAATAGTCACTTTTCCACCCCTTTATATATTAGGTATAGTTGTAAGTAAAAAAAAAAAAGGTCAAAGACAAAGCTATTCGGTTTCTTGTGAGTATATACACTTCACTGCCGATGTGGGGGGGGGGGGGGGGGCGCCACCTAAAATCTTGCCTAGGGCGCCAGATTGGTTAGGGCCGGGCCTGCCCGCTACCACCAAACTCCGCCCCCACCCCAAGCCCGCTCCCTCACACATAAACCCCCCCCCCCCCCCCCCCCCCCCCCCCCCCCCCTCCCTCCCTCTGTGCGTCGGTTGAGGTGGGCGGGGTTTGGTAGCGGGGGTGTATAATGTAGCCCGGAAGAGTTAGGGCTGCATGGGATTCTGGGTATTTGTCCTGTTGTGTTTATGTTGTGTTACGGTGCAGATGTTCTCCCGAAATGTGTTTGTCATTCTTGTTTGGTGTGGGTTCACAGTGTGGCGCATTATTAGTAAGAGTGTTAAAGTTTTTTTTATACCGCGACCATCAGTGTGAGCTGTGTGGTTGTTGACCAAGTATGCCTTGCTGTTACCTACGTGAGCAGGCGCAAGCCCCATTCAACGTGCGGTTGATCAGGCACGCTAATGGTAGTGGGCGCTATATGCTGTACCATCACGGCACGCATGACGCTGACGACAGCTATTCATTGAAAACCCGCGTGCCGCACCAGCTTAAAAATTCCATGAAAAGGTGTGGGCAGCGTGTCTGAGACACAAAGCAACAAAAAAAAACTTTGTATGCAGTGTTATTTCATTTAAAATTTCAAAAATGTTTGCGGCTCCCATTGTTTTCTATAATTTGTGAAACTGGTCAAAATGGCTCTTTGACTGGTAAAGGTTGCCGACCCCTGACCTATACTGTATATACCTTTATATACATATATACCTATAAATATATATATATATATATATATATATATACCTATATATATATATATATATATATATATATATACTGTATATACCTTTATATACATATATATACTGTATATACCTTTATATACATATATACCTATACTGGCTCACCTGCACTGGCTTCCTGTGCACTTAAGATGTGACTTTAAGGTTTTACTACTTACGCATTTCATTTCATTTTTATTTATCTCCTTCATTGATGTGCATCTTTGATAGACAATTATACCACAATTATTCAATTATACATTTACACACCAATGCCTGAGAAGAAGCAGGATGAAGAAAAAATCGTATATTTTCCTGCCCCCTTCAACATAATACGTAGTCTTAATGATTTATAAACCAACAATTACATCCAAATATAACGAAAACAAAAAAAAACACAAGTGCAAAACTTCATGAAGTACAAACCGAACAAAAAACAAAAAACAAAAGAAGTAACATACACCTCACGGGATGATACAAAACAAATACAAAACCAGGCAAAAAATAAGTAAAATAATAAATATAAAGCAAAATGTAAACACTTATGGCTGTCCATATGATCTTATTGTTCTGTCTTTATATATTTTTTTCAATTGGAATATGTATTTACAATCTTTTATCTCATTGTAAAGAGAATTCCATAGTTTAACCCCCACCACTGATATGCACATTTGTTTTAAAGTTGTCCTTGAATCCTGATGTTTGAAATGACCTTTTCTTATGCTCTTCATTCTCAGAATTGATGACAAACATTTTTTGTAAATTTGCTGGTAATGTTTTACTTTTAGCCTTAAACATGACGCATAATGTCTGTAACTTTACTAGCTCCTGTAATTTCAATAAACCCGAATTAATAAATAATATGTTAGTGTTTTCTAAGTAATCTGCTTTATGAATAATCCTTATAGCGGAACATCTAAACTTCCCCTCGGGGATTAATAAAGTACTTCTGATTCTGATTCTGACCATGTTAGAATAATTATGTATATATTATCACCAGGGGCGTCACTAGCTTTTAAGTACAGGGGGGGCTTACCCCCCAGGAGATGAACAGGATGCGAGCGAACGTACACAAGCACACAACTTCACAAACGGCTAACAAAGACTTATTATATTATTATTCTTTAAAAATGCACAGGACGAAATGAAATGCTCCCCAGGACGATGGCTTTTAACCATTTTTTTTTCTTTTTCTTTTCATGTATTTATTCATTTTACATTTTATATTAAATGTCTTGGTTTCTGAAAATCCTATGAAATGTTTAACAAACCATCCTATAATAATACAACAGCTATTAATGCAACAATACAATAAAACAAATATATTTAATGATGTTTTTTTCATTATTTTAACAATAGGCTAATGTATATTACTTTATAAAGATTCTACAAGAAACACAAAACTTAAAAACTAAATCATTTACAATTGCACACACAAAGTTTTGTGCAGCTTCACTCATTGTAAAGGAAGATAATGTGCTTCGTACACCTGCAGGACCGCAAGCAAGGTCGCAGAGAATATGCGGACTGGAATTTGAGTGATGTGGGCATTTTCTATATGAACAAGTGGAATGGATTGGATACCGACGCACTAAAGGGGCTCTCTACCTTACGCTATGAAGTGAGGGGAAACTGAGTGAATAATAACAGGTTATATGATTCTTTATTTAAACTCATATTCGGGCCACTTTATATTGAATATGTCTGCATGTATTTGTAAAAAAAAAAAATATATATATATATATATATATAACACCAAATTATTTAGGGGGGCTTAAGAATATTTTAGGGGGGCTTGAGCCCCCCTAAAATAGGCCTAACAACGCCAATGATTATCACACTAACTTTACGCTTAAGGGCCATCGCTATAAATTATTGTGTATTGTGCTGAAGTGGTATTTTTGCATCTGTGCAAAGCTGGCAGTCCAAAAGATTGCCAGCCGACTTTAGCAGTGCTGTGTCCGGACTCGGCCTGCTGGCTGCCAAGGCCGAACACCGCCGTGACGCAGACAGCGCAGAGACAAGGCGATATGACCTGCGTCAACCAATTTTTATTTATTCTATAATCATATATTGTGTCTAACTGGAGTTGTGGAGATTACCCCCTTCCCTCAGCGACAGCTTCAGTGATGTAATAGGGCCCTTCCAAATAAATAGAGGAGGCGCGCGGGCTTGACTTTTAGAGCGTAGTTTGGATCTGTAACTAAAATACAGCCCAAAACACGTGTTAAATTGAACTCTGTCTCTGCATGATTCCTTTCTTCTTGTCTGATTATTAGATGTCATCAGTGTTAGAACCTGCCAGACTAACAGTCACAACTATCCAATCTTCCTAAAAGTTTGCCTCTACTCATTTTTTATTTGGACACGTTTAAGGTTCAAAAGAGTGGCTCTTCATCATGGGAACACTTCCTGATGAATGAAGCAATTAGTGAGGAGCACAGGTCTGCTGTGGGTGAAACTCTACCCTGCCCTGAGATGTGTGTGTGTGTGTGCGTGTGTGTGTGTTTGGGGGGGGGGGGGGGGGGGGGGGGGGGGGTGTTACAGGTGCAATCAGTGGCAAGGAGGGAGGGGTCAGAGGTTATCTTGTGGAGCAAAGGGCACAAACTTCCATCTGTTTGGCTCATGAGCAGCTTCAATTTCCTGATGTCTATCTGGGTTGGAATCCCCCCCCACCCCCACCCCTCCCACCCCCCACCTGTGATGAACTTATACCATCATCACTTCCTGTTTAACACACTCCCAGACAAAATGACTGGCCATTAGCTATGTGTGTGTGTGTGTGTGTGTGTGTGTGTGTGTGTGTGTGTGTGTGTGTGTGTGTGTGTGTCATGTTGCATGGCTGCTCTCTTGATGGACACTTTCCTGTCACTTGGCGCCCTCCGAAGCCCCCCCGCCCCCGCTGTGCCCCTCCCTCCGCCAGCGTGCCCCCGGGCGATGTGTGTGTGCGCAAGGAGGCGATGGAGTGTGTCCTTAAGAGTCCTCAAGTGTACACTTCTACCTGTCGACCTGCTGACCCGTGACCCCCCCGGGCGAGGTCACTTGAGTCTTCATATCTATGAAGACATTCTTCTTCGACTCCGCCCACCTATTCCACCACAGACCCCGCCCCCTCACTCGTGGTGTTTTGTGTTTGTAGTTTAATGAAAGGGACAAGCGGTAGAAAAAAAAAAAAATGTTTCCCTCAAGTTGACAAACACGTCTGAGGTGAGTCCGGGAGAGGGGGGAGGGGCATGTTTACCTAGATGAAGAAACAGGACAAGCACAACAGAAGTCTTCTTCGTCGCTCTCTCGTCACACAACAAACACTTTCTCTTCCTGCCACGCCGACCAATCACAACACACATAGGTTCATTGACTGTAAGATCATAGAACCATTGTTTTAACGCCCCTAAAATTAACTTACCCTGTTTTCCAGACCATAGAGCGGGTCTAGTCAGGTCTATTTTCATATACAAACGTTTGTATGTATAGATGTATAGATGTATAAGTCTATAGATGTATAGATGTATGTATAGATTTATAGATGTATGTATAGATGTATAGATGTATAAGTCTATAGATGTATAGATGTATAGATGTATGTATAGCTGTATAGATGTATGTATAGATGTATATATACATGCATAGATGTATGTATAGATGTATAGATGTATGTATAGAATCTATACATACATCTATACTATAGTTGTATGTATAGATGTATAAGTCTATAGATGTATAGATGTATGTATAGATGTATAAGTCTATACATGTATAGATGTATGTATAGATTTATAGATGTATGTATAGATGTATAGATGTATGTATAGCTGTATAGATGTATGTATAGATGTATATATACATGCATAGATGTATGTATGTATAGATGTATAGATGTATGTAAAGATGTATAGATGCATAGATGTATGTATAGAATCTATACATACATCTATACTATAGTTGTATGTATAGATGTATAGATGTATAGGTCTATAGATGTATAGATGTATGTATAGATTTATAGATGTATGTATAGATGTATAGATGTACAGTATGTATAGCTGTATAGATGTATGTATAGATGTATAAGTCTATAGATGTATAGATGTATGTATAGATGTATAAGTCTATAGATGTATAGATGTATGTATAGATTTATAGATGTATGTATAGATGTATGTATAGCTGTATAGATGTATGTATAGCTGCATAGATGTATGTATAGATGTATGTATAGATGCATAGACGTATGTATAGATGTATAGATGTATGTATAGAATCTATATATACATCTATACTATAGTTGTATGTATAGATGTATAGGTCTATAGATGTATGTATAGATATATGTATAGATTTATAGATGTATGTATAGATGTATAGATGTATGTATAGATACATAGATGTATGTATAGTTGTATAGATGTATGTATAGAATCTATACATACATCTATACTATAGTTGTATGTATAGATGTATAGGTCTATAGATGTATAGATGTATGTATAGATGTACAGTATGTATAGCTGTATAGAGATGTATGTATAGATGTATAGATGCATGTATAGATGTGTATATATAGATGTATGTATAGATGTATGTATAGTTGTATAGATGTATGTATAGAATCTATACATACATCTATACTATAGTTGTATGTATAGCTGTATGGATGTATGTATAGTTGTATAGATGTATGTATAGAATATATACATACATCTATACTATAGATGTATGTATAGATATATAGATGTATAGGTCTATAGATGTATAGATGTATGTATAGATTTATAGATGTATGTATAGATGTATACATAGATGTATGTATAGATGTATAGATATATGTATAGTTGTATAGATGTATGTATAGATGTATGTATAGAATCTATACATACATCTATACTATAGTTGTATGTATAGATGTATAGGTCTATAGATGTATAGATGTGTGTATAGATGTATGTATAGATTTATAGATGTATAGATGTACAG